>NC_088423.1:2894654-3148683 GCF_034236695.1 Oncorhynchus nerka
GAAATGTCTGCGCCAAGCTGTTGCGAATGCAAAACGCTGCAGGCACCCAGCCATCCACTGACGCGATGTGATCTTTCTCGCTCATTTTTCAAAATAAAAGCCTGAAACTACACCTAAAGACTGTTCACACCATGGGGAAGCCATAGGAAAAGTCATCTGGTTGATATCCCTTTAAATGGAGCGATGGCAGGCAATGGAACAGAGAGCTTTCAGGAAAAACAGCACTTCCGGGGTTGGATTTTCCTCAGGTTTTCACCTGCAATATCAGTTCTGTTATACTTTAGAGTGTTTTATATCCTAATCTGACAATTATATGCATATTCTAGATTCTGGGCCTAAGAAATAGGCAGTTTAATTTGGGTACGTTTTTAAAACAAACATCAAAATACTGCCCCCTGGATTAACCACTAGGCTACCTAGCAACACTTAATCCCAAATGCTTATTTTCACTAAATCAAGCATTGATATCAATGTGAGACTAACATTTGAAGTAAATAGCAGTTAGAATTAGTCACACAGTAATTGTCGTGTCTGAGCTAAAATATTTAGACAACTGAAAACAACTGATTACAGAAAGAAGATAAGGTTTCTCGATAATGGCTTTTGGCTACTGTAATACGTCTGAAATATACTGCACTGTGACCTATAAATATTGGGAATTCAATATAACAGAGGAGAGAGGCAGAAGCGATGGGCCGAGAAGGTAAAACTCTGTCGATTAAGGCAGCCCCCCGCACCTCTCGGATTCAGCGGGGTTGGGTTAAATGTGGAAGACAAATTTCAGTTAAAGGCATTCAGTTGACTAGGTATTCTCCTTTCCCAAATTTTATTTAGTCAGAATTTTGGGCTTGGGGGCATTGCATTGGGGTGATCTGTGCATATTTCAACAGTAGAATGAAAAATGAACGTCAAACAACAAATGATTGTAGTGTCATGACTGTCCATGAGAATAAACATGTTATGAAGGAAATATTGTAACTTAGCCTCTTGGGGATAGTGAGACGCTAGCGTCTCAAGTGGCCAATAGCCTCGGGAAATGCATAGCGCCAAATTAAAATAAAACGCGATAAAACTCAAACTTTCATTAAATCACAGGGTACTCACAGGGTACTCAATTAAAGCTACTCTCATTGTGAATCCAGCCAACATGTCAGATTTTTAAAATGCTTTTCGGCGAAAGCATGATAAGCTATTATCTGATAGCATGCACCCACCTGAACCAGTTGTAAACAAATGAGCTAGCATAGCAGGCGCTACACAAAACGCTGAAATAAAATATAAAACATGCATTACCTTTGACGAGCTTCTTTGTTGGCACTCCAATATGTCCCATAAACATCACAATTGGTTATTATTTTGATTAATTCCGTCCATGTATACCCAAAATGTCCATTTATAAAGCAGGTTTGATCCGGAAAAAAACAGCTTTCCAAAACACAACGTCACTACAAAACATTTCAAAAGTTGCCTATAAACCTTGCCAAAATATTTCAAACTACTTTTGTAATACAACTTTAGGTATTTTTAAACGTTAATAATCGATCAAATTGTAGACGGGACAATCTGTATTCAATACAGCAAGTAAACAAAACATGCACCATTTTCCCTCTTGCGTAATTATCAACAGTGTAACGTTGTTCCAGTATGTGCCTCTTCTTCGTTTCACCAGTGATTAACTTCAACCTAATTCCAAAGACTGGTGACATCCTGTGCAAGTCGTAGGAACTGTAAAATGGGCGCGATCTAATTTCCCTTGTCAAAGACATCTGAGGGAACGGTCAGAGGAAAAAATAAAATTATTCTGAACCGTTTTTCCTTGGGGTTTTGCCTGCTACATAAGTTCTGTTATAGTCACAGACATGATTGAACCAGTTTTAGAAACTTCAGACTGTTTTCTATCCACACCTATTAATCATATGCATATAATATATTCCTGGCATGAGTAGCAGGAAGTTGAAATTGTGCACCCTATTTATCCAAAAGCGGAAATTCTGCCCCCTATCTCTAAGAAGATAGAAAGTATACCCACTACGTTTCCATACTATGCATAGTGCATGTAATATGAACAATTATGAAATCGTTTTTTTATTAAGAAAGGGTTGTTATTTGAGAAACTGTAAGAGATAATTGTTTTACATAAACTTTGAAAGTGTGTCAGCCTGACGCAACTGCCCATTTCGAACAAACTATATAAATGATGAGTTAAGAAATTAACATACCAGACCAGAAAAGAGTGAAGCTGTAGCTGCACATTTAAAGTGGTTTGAACTTTAAACCTCAACACAAGGGAGAAACGATAAACTCACCTCCCGGACAATCACTGGTACGGCTGATTAGCAGTCCGTAGTTAGCCTTACAGGGATCTTGAGAACCAACTAGGAACTTTCCCCCCCACGTTCAGCTGGAAGGTGCCGCACTTGCTTCTACCTGAGACGCTTGCGTCCCAACTAGAGCTCTGGAAATGCAAATGCGCTACGCTAAATGCTAATAGTATTAGTTAAAACTCAAACGTTCATTAAAATACACATGCAGGGTATCGAATTAAAGCTACACTCGTTGTGAATCCAGGCAACAAGTCAGATTTTTAAAATGCTTTTCGGCGAAAGCATGAGAAGCTATTATCTGATAGCATGCACCAATACACTACAACACAAAAGCCACGCAGGGGACGTAAACAAAATAATTAGCAGTTCGGCGTTACACAAACCGCACCATAAAATAGAAAACAGTCCTTACCTTTCACCATCTTCTTTGTTGGCACTCCTAGATGTCCCATAAACACTATTGGGTCTTTATTTCGATTAAATCGGTCCATATAAAGCCAAGATATCGTTATATGTAGACTGTGTGATAAACGAAAAAAACAGCGTTTTCAAAACGTAACGTCATTTTTTAAAATTCAAAAAGTCGACGATAAACTTTCACAAAACACTTCGAAATACGTTTGTAATGCAACTTTAGGTATTAGTAAACGTTAATAAGCTATAAAATTCATCAGGAGGCGATGTAAAGATCATTAGCTGTCCGTCTGGAAAAATGTCCGGCTAGAAACTCAACGAAAATATCCGGTCCTAGACCTAAGGAGATAAGGTGCCCTGCATGTGTTTGACCAAGAAAAAACTCGAAGGGAAATGACAAGACTCTAGACACCGTGTGGAAGCTGTAGGTACTGCAACCTCAGTCAATTAATTGTGGTTCACCTTTATCAATGGGTTCAAGTAGCGCATGGATATATTTTCCCATTTTCAGTGATCAATTTTTCCTGTGCTTTTCGATGTAAATGCCGTTCTGGTAAAGCCACAGCAGTGATTTAACCAGTTTTATAAACGTCTGAGTGTTTTCTATCCACACAGACTAAGCAAATGCATATACTATATTCCTGGCATGAGTAGCAGGGCTCTGAAATGTTGCGCGATTTTTAACAGAATGTTCAAAAAAGTAGAGGGTAGGAGGAAGAGGTTAGCAGTCCGTAGTTAGCCTTACAGGGATCTTGAGACCCAACTGGGAACTTTCCCCCCCACGTTCAGCTGGAAGGTGCCGCATGGAACGCAAGAAATAATCCTAAAAATATTTAACCTCCACACATTAACAAGAAAAATAGCTCAAATGAAAGATAAACAAGTTGTTTATCTACCCAGCAAGTCAGATTTCTAAAATGTTTTACGGCGAAAACATAGCACATATTTATGTCCAACCACCACTGCAGACATACCTCATTAGCATAGCCAAGTAGGAAAAAATATGCAATCAACAAACGCAGGATTAAAAGAAAAATCATTTCACTAACCTTTTGAAATCTTCATCAGAAGACAGTAATATAACATGTTACACAGTACATTCATTTTTTTTTCAATAATCTGCAATATATATCCATAAATCTCTGTTTACAATTATGCATCGTTCAAAAAATGCTACTGCAATGTCAGGAGAAATAAAATAGCTCCGGCATATAACGTCAGCTAACAAGGAATACACATCATAAACTTTGACTAAATATGCATGTTTTACATATGTATAGCAAGATAAACTTCTTCTAAATGCAATCGCTGTGTTACATTTATTTTTAACGTTCCATTTTGCGTTCACTAGGCTATAATAGGGAGTCGGCGCTCCCATTTAGCATAATGACTCCTCTATCTTGGAGTCGACAGAAACCCAAAATTAACCCATAAATATTCCCTTACCGTTGCTGTTCTTCCATCAGAAGACCTGGAAGGGTTAATACTCACCAAGTTAGCGTTCAGTTTTCAAGTCTGTGTCTTTCGGTTCTCAAACTAGCCACATTTCGGTCGAAATGTATGCAAATTATAGTGGATGCACACCAAAACGTCGAAAGTATACATTATATGTCGAGTAAACTTGTCAAACTATGTTCATAATTAAGCCTTAACATGTTATAAAGGTCTACAGCAATCGTGAGGGCGAACAGACACACACACGTTGTTCAATCCATCCTGAGGAAAAGAGAGAAAAACTTCACAGCGCGCATTGGGTAAACTTTTTTTTTGCGTGACCGAGACCTTTCGGCACGCTGAACGTCTCGTGAGCGCGCGATTCTCACAGTTACACGCCTCATCGAAAGCAGGCTTCGCGCTGAAGACGTAGAAACTGTTCCCATGGTTATAACTGCTTGGTAAGTGCGTATACGATGACGTCAAAGTGGTGGCAACTTTTTCCATTACAAGAGAGACTTTGGGAGAATGCATGCCCTGACACTTCTGCTTTACATAGAGACAAAATTTAAACGGTTTTAGAAGCTTTAGAGTGTTTCCTATTCGATAATATTTTTATATGCATATATTAGCAACTTTTGACAAAAAATTATCGTGTTTTATATGGGTACCGAATTCCTCCAGAAGGGGCAGTAGTCAGGGGTAGCCTTAAGAGGTTTTTAATTAAGTATCGTCATGGCGTTGGCCTTGGGGGTGGGTTTATGAGTCATAAATAAATACCTCTCCCCCCCTTTTTCCTCTCTCTACCCTACTGAGGTTACATTTGCAAACCCTTGGTTAACATAGAGATTCTGGGAACATCAGAAGGTGGGGGAAATGAACTATATTCTGGTAATCCGACCAATGGAACATATGCGTTAGTACTTAATGAATATGATGTCAGTTCGGTTGTCATCTGAGACATTCTCATCAATGATAAGATGACATAAACTCTACAGTGGAAAGTCTACACATCAGAGTTATCGGATTCACATGGAATTGTTCAATTTAAATGTTTGAATATGAAATTATTCGTGATGGAATGAAATGTGATTTTAGCTTCTAAAATGTGAGATTTGGGATTTCATAAGATACGGCTGCTCAATCAGTGGCCCACCTCTGTGAAGGGACATGAGCTATAAAACTTTTCGAACACGCCCTCCTCTCCCTTCCTATATAAGCCCTTGACGACAATATAACCTCCTGTTCTGAGGATGTAGGACGACGGTCCGATGTCAGAATGGTTCAGATAATAACTACAGAACGAAGCCAACATCAGCGTGAGCTTTGGTTACGAATGGTATGAACTTTGAACTCTTATTCACTACAGAAGTGATACCTCCTAGCCGTTGAGTTAGCAACAGCAGATGCAACGAGGGATAGGAAAGGAACCGACAGACTATCCCGTCTATCACACAACGACGTTACTACAACGTATCCAATTGACAACCGGGGACTTACTTCAAAGGACTCGGTTTGGCAGCATGGCCTTCCATCTACCACCAACCTCCCGAAGCGCAGCTCAGAGTAAATTTAGAATGCATCAGATACTGTATTTATGATAGCACAGCTTCTCCCTGTGTCCCTCAGTCTTCCCGTTCTTTCACTCAAACCCAGTCCTTTTCCTTTGTGTAACAAGCTGTCATATCTGTTCCGCCGCCAGGGACGTTTTCCTTTGTGATGTAATTCATAATCAAGTTATGATTTAATTATGTGTATGTGTAATTCTGTGTGATTAGTTAGGTATTTAGTAAATAAATAATTAAACCCAATTTTGTATTGTTGATTCAACTTGTGAGCCAGGGTTCATGCAGATAACTAAGAATTTACAACTTTCCGATGAGACTGAATTAAGGTGACGATTAATATTGACTGCTATTGATGTAAAATATTACTAGGTCTTTAAGAATTTATTCGGAAGATAACAGCTCAAAAATATTATTTTGTGGTGCCCGACTCTCTAGTTAATTACATTTACATGATTTGCTCAATCAGGTCAAATTAATTACGGATAAATAATTTTATAGAATAGCATGTCATATCACTTAATCCGGCATAGCCTAAAACACAACAGTATCTTCGAAAGCAAATTTAAGTAGGACCCTACTACTACTCTGCTCAAACCATCATATTACGCTTTTTTCATCATCCCACTAGGAACCATCGACACGGCTGGCTAGCCTATCTTCAAAGAAGCATCTTTAAAAGCGAATGGAAGGAAAATAAACTCTGTAATTCTGTTCAGGACCACACGACAAGTCACCAGATACTGGACAACTACAAAGAAGGACAACATTATAAGACTTGTTGGAACCATTTTAGACAATCAGAGCCTTACAAGCATGCCACAAAAAGGCACATCTCCCTTTCCTGTCCACCCATAGAGATATGACGAACCCCGGTATTTCACGTAAATACATTCATGATTTCTTCCTCAAAGCAGGCAGTGGTTAGTGTGCAAAATATATGATTACTGTAAGAGAGTAGTTTCTCAAAGTACCAATGTTAAATGTCTCTGTCCCTCTATATCTCTTTTGTAACAAGCAGCCATGTTGATGCAATTCTGCTTGGGACCTGTTTTAACTAATTAATTCTCCAGTCAATAACTGGTGCAGTGTGTCTATGTTTATCCTGTGTTTCCATATAATTAGCTTGTCAATAAATAATTAAACCAATTTGTGTAGTACTGAATCATAAGTAAGGCTTGTGTTTTTGCAGATGCAAGTAGGTTACGACGGTTGAGAATGATGATATGATACAAGGTTATGATTAATAAGTTGACTGTTTATAGATGTGATGGGTAAAGACCTTTTTAGAGTTTAATTCGGTAGATGGTCAATCTTTAAAGAACCGCTTTCGTGATCCTAATGAGTTAATTGTTACATGATTAATTTAATCAGGTAACAATTAAACATATTATTAGATAGATAAGCAACAGTCTTCAGATGAATGTTAAAGTCAAGTCACGGTATAAATTGGTTTTAAGGTTTGGGTTAAGGTTAGGTTTAGGTAAAGGTAAAGGTAAAGCTTTAGGTTAGGTATAGTTACAGGGTGGATAGGGTACGAGTTAGGTAAAGTCATAAAGGTTAACATTGGGTTAGCATACCACCATCCGTCCTGTGGAGGTTGAACCCATAACCTTGGCACGTCTTGCCCTGCATTCTTGCCCTACTGCCACCTGCTAGGGCCTGAACATCTGAACACCTGACTTTAACTGATCGTCAAAATGAGTCCAGTGGTGATCAGGCTCACACACACACCACAGTGGTGATCAGGGTCACACACACACCACAGTGGTGATCAGGGTCATACACACATCACAGTGGTGATCAGGGTCACACACACACCACAGTGGTGATCAGGGTCATACACACATCACAGTGGTGATCAGAGTCACACACACACACTCATGATAGATAGACTCTCACATAATGAAACACAATATGACAAATGACAAAATGAGCTGAAGATGACAAGCTGGGAACAGAAGGTTGTGAAGTAATGATGATACGTGGTGACAATGATATAAGTCTGCAATGCAAATGACTGATGGGTTTAAATGGCTTCTAAAAGAGTCAGGGTATGTAGCTCATGGTCAAAGCTTAATGTGAATGTTACCCCGAGGGCCGCCTCCAGCCCTATGAAGGTGAACTCTCTCTCAGTGGCACGGTGAATAATACATACAATATGTTCTTCATTTTTCTATAGCCTATTTTGTCACTAAAACACTTTAAAAGTATGTTTCGCTCTGGAGCTTACGCCATCCACATGAAGGTGACATGTCTCTATTATTTGAAATTAAGTAAATAAAATGTGAACTTCCTCTTTTGATCATCTATTTTGTCGCTAAAACACTTTAACAAGACATTTTACTCAGCGCTTTGCATCACCATCAGTTTGAAAGGATATCTGAGGATATCTCAGCAAGCACGCTTGACAGCAGGGATTCATATATAGCCTGACCTTGTCTGTCATCAACATATTAAATCCTGTTCTCTCTTTTCTCCTCCCCCTTTCTTTTAATCCCTGTCTTTTTCTTTCACCACCGCCACTTTGCTTGATGCAGAGTCACGGAAGACTCTCGTTCATCATGGATTTCATTCACTAGCCTGCCTGGAGTACCAGGATGCGTCCCAAATGGCACCATATAACCTATATAGTGTACTACTTTTAAGAAGGGCCCATAGTCCCACAGTGAAGCAGCTGGGGGGCTATGTGTGTGTGTATGGGGAGTGGGGGAGAGAGGCAAGGCGGGGGAGAGTTGGTGAGGGTGGGGTAGTGTGGAGTGCGTGGGAGTGAGGGAATTAGGAGAGAGTGGGGCGGTGTGGTATGATGACACGTTTGCCTTAGGGATGAAGCCTGTTTTAAGTCTGTCTGATAACTCTAACACCAAATGCTCCCACGGTGGATTACACTTCACAGTCTGTTTACTAATGTACATATCTACTGAAGGTGGCAGTCCCCTCACGCAATACTCTTTTTTGTCAGTAACAGAGTATGAACATACACTGAGTGCACAAAACATGAGGAACACCAACTCTTTCCATGACATAGACTGACCAAGTGAATCCAATTGAAAGCTATGATCCCTTATTGATGTCACCTGTTAAATCCACTTCAATCAGTGTAGATGAAGGTGAGGAAGGAGGATTTTCAAGCCTTGAGACAATTAAGACATTGATTGTGTATTTGTGCTTTTCAGAGGGTGAATGGGCAAGGCAAAATATTGAAGTGCCATTGAACAGGATATGGTAGTATGTGCCAGGTGCACCGGTTTGCGTCAAGAACTGCAATGCTGCTGGGTTTTTCACGCTCAACGGTTTCCCGTGTGTATCAATAATTGCCCACCCCCGAAAGGACATCTGTAACGGCATTCCTCCTCCGAGGAGGAGAAGCGAGAAGGATCGGAGGACTAATGCGCAGCGTGGTAAGTGTCCATAATGTTTATTTTAAGATATAAACTGAACACTATGAAAATACAAAACAATAAACGTGAAACGAACGAAACCGAAACCGTACAGTGTGGCAACAAACACACACACGGAAAACAAACACCCACAACTCAAAAGTGAAACTCAGGCTACCTAAGTATGATTCTCAATCAGAGACAACTAATGACACAACCGTGGCCTCTTAAACATGGCGACCCTCGCCGCCGACCTCGGACTGGGGACCCTAGAAATGGGTCCCGAAATGGGTTTCCGGCAGCTCCGGAGTGAAGGGCATCGCCTGGCTGACTGACGGCTCTGGCAGCACCTGGCTGACTTACGGCTCTGGCTGACTGACGGCTCTGGCGGCTCCTGGCTGACTGATGGCTCTGGCAGCTCCTGGCTGGCTGGCGGCTCTGGCGGCTCCTGGCTGGCTGGCGGCTCCCTGCTGGCTGGCGGCTCCTGGCTGGCTGGCATCGCCTGGCTGACTGACGGCTCTTGCTGACTGACGGCTCTGGCGGCTCCTGGCTGGCTGATGGCTCTGGCGGCTCCTGGCTGGCTGGCGGCTCCTGGCTGACTGTCGGCTCTGGCGGCTCCTGGCTGACTGACGGCTCTGGAAGCTCCTGGCTGACTGGCGGCTCAGGAGGCTCAGGACAGACAGGAGACTCTGGCGGCTCAGGACAGATGGGAGACTCTGGCGCCTCACGACAGGCGGGAGACTCCGGCAGCGCCGGACAGGCGGGAGACTCCGGCAGCGCCGTGCAGGCGGAAGACTCCGGCAGCTCCGGAGTGAAGGGCATCGCCTGGCTGACTGACGGCTCTGGCAGCACCTGGCTGACTTACGGCTCTGGCTGACTGACGGCTCTGGCGGCTCCTGGCTGACTGATGGCTCTGGCGGCTCCTGGCTGTCTGGCGGCTCTGGCGGCTCCTGGCTGGCTGACGGCTCTGGCGGCTCCTGGCTGACTGGCGGCTCCTGGCTGACTGGCGGCTCTGGCGGCTCCTGGCTGACTGGCGGCTCTGGAAGCTCCTGGCTGACTGGCGGCTGAGGCGGCTCAGGACAGACAGGAGACTCTGGCGGCTCAGGACAGACGGGAGACTCTGGCGCCTCACGACAGATGGGAGACTCTGACAGCGCTGGAGAGGAGGAAGGCTCTAGCAGCGCAGGACAGGTGGGAACACCTGTAGGCAGAAGATGGAGAGACAGCCTGGTGCAGGGGGCTGCCACCGGAGGGCTGGTGCGTGGAGGTTGCGCACTGGAGCTCTTGAGCACCGAACCTGCCCAACCTTACCTGGTTGAATGGTCCCCGTAGCCAGGCCAGTGCGGCGAGGTGGAATAGCCCGCACTGGGCTGTGCTGGCAAACCGGGGACACCATGCGTAAGGCTGGGGCCATGTATGCCGGCCCAAGGAGACGCACTGGAGACCAGATGCGTAGAGCCATCTTCATGGCACCTGGCTCTATGCCCACTCTAGCCAGGCCGATACCGCACCAGGCTATGCACACGCACTGGGGAAACTGTGAGCTCCACCGCATAACACGGTGCCTGCCCGGTCCCTTTTCTCTCTCCGGTAAGCACGGGTAGTTGGCGGAGGTCTCCTACCTGGCTTCACCACACCCCCCGTGTGCCCCCCTCCAATACATTTTTGGGGCTGCCTCTCGGGCTTCCAACCGTGCTGCTGTGCTGCCTCCTCATACCAGCGCCTCTCTGCCTTCGCTGCCTCCAGCTCTGCCTTGGGACGGCGATATTCCCCTGGCTGTGCCCAGGGTCCTTTTACCATCCATTATCTCTTCCCAAGTCCAGGAGTCTTGTGTTCGCTGCTGCTGCTGCCCTTTACGACGCTGCTTGGTCCTTTTGTGGTGGGTGTTTCTGTAACCGCATTCCTCCTCTGAGGAGGAGGAGGAGAAGTGAGAAGGATCGGAAGACCAATGCGCAGCGTGGTAAGTGTCCATAATGTTTATTTTAAGATATAAACGGAACACTATGAAAATACAGAACAATAAACGTGAAAAGAACGAAACCGAAACAGTACCATGTGGCAACAAACACACACACGGAAAACAAACACCCACAACTCAAAAGTGAAACCCAGGCTACCTAAGTATGATTCTCAATCAGAGACAACTACCGACACCTGCCTCTGATTGAGAACCATACTAGGCTGAAACAGAAACCAAACATAGAAAAACAAATATAGACTGCCCACCTTAACGCGCACCCTGACCATACTAAATAAAGACAAAACCAAGGAAATAAAGGTCAGAACGTGACAACATCCTGCCAACTTAACACAACTGTGGGAGGCATTGGAGTCAACATGGGCAAGCATCCCTGTGGAACACTTTCGACAACTTGTACAGTCTATGCCCCGTTGAATTGAGGCTTTTCTGAGGGCAAAAGGGGGGAGGGGGGATTGCAACTCAGTATTACATTTTAGTAATTTATCATAGTGGTGCCCAACTTATGTTACTGTACCACCAACTGCTCTACCTGGAGTACCCCTGAAGTATTCCCTCATGTGCATTTTACCAGTAGGCCTATGGTCTCATGAGTCTTCTCAAATGCCCCTGTGGATAGGCCATGTACGCCCAGGGGTCCTAGTACTTGATAAGTAACCACTGATTTACCAGATACTCTTATCCAGAGCAATTCGGGTTAAGTACCTTGTTCAAGGGCCCTGTCATGACTCTCTTGTTCAGACCTGAAGGATCAGGTTACAGTGGGTCTCCCGCAGATGGAAAGAGGGGTGAAGTTGCCCATTTTATGACGGTCGTAAATACCTGCAGGGAAACTCTCCCTCCCACTCTTCCAGAAATGGAAGCTAAATCCCTTTGTTACCACAGAAAGAGACGTTGCAGTACGGTAACTTCAAAAGGTTGAATAATGAAACAATATTTATGTATTCCAAACAGTTGGAAGGGTCTGTGAATACTTAACAATCAAGTCGAATTCATTACTAATTTGTTATGTAACTAAGGGCAGTAGAACAACATAAATGTATCTCTGAATGTGTATATTTCCAAGTGATCAGATTCACATACAAATGTTGGGGAACTTAAATTATTAAATATGAAACTATTTCTGAGAAGATGTAATGTGATGTTAGCCTTCTAAATGAGATCATTGTTTTTCATATGGATTCTTAACCAAGTGAGTGTCTACGTCCACGTGAGCACAAACATTATGACAAAAGGAGGGAACACCCTTTTTCCCAGAGTGCTTAAATAGGACTCCTGACAAAATGTACATTAAACCAAGCAGGTGGACAGTGTGAACCGGACGTCACGAATGGTTAAGAAATATACAAAACTAAAGACGAGAGAACGTGAGGACGTGCGTCCCCACGCTGAAATGGTTACCACTCTATAGGCCAGCGAGACCGACAGCGTGGGCTGAACGGTACAGAATGGCTAGACATTCTGAAACTTTCTCGAGAGAAGAAGTTGAAGACTACAGAGGGATACAAATGGAAGAAAAATATACACACATTTCCTAGACACACAAAATACTTATTTTTTAGTTGAGTCAGCAACATTTAAGATTTTATTGTGTAATTCACAACACATCGATTCAGTCTGCACCTGTTTAAGAACTTTCGTCTATTAACCTCGACCGAGAACCACCGGGTGATACTCTGAAAGATCCATTCTAAAGAACATTTCCCTATCAAACGACCATTGGTACGTCTGACGTATCTATTATGAGCTACAACTACGAAATACTTTGATCTCTGGTGGACAAACCAGAGACTTTCTGTAGAATTCCTTCTCAGGTGGATTGACTGTTTTCAACGGAGAGACAGCAAGACACACACGTAAATATGTACATTGCAACTCTTTCGAGTGAGCGGCCTTTCACAGGCCAGGTATTCGCATTTCCATGAGCATAGTTCTCAGCTGTATGTATGTAGTGGGTCCATTCTGTCTTTCCTGCTCTTTTTCTGTCCCCACCCCTTTCCATTGTCTACCAAGCCATCATATCATGTTTAGTCCACCAAGGACTTTTCATTGCATTATGTAGCAATTGTGGTAAACCGTGGGGTGTTGGGTTGAGCTTGCAGAGATTGACACAAAGACAGGGAGGCTTTAGTCCACAAAACAACTTTACTAAGACGGAAAGTAAATATATCAAAGAAATCACTTTGGTCTTTCTTCTATCTCTTAACTGGTGTCCGTCTCCCCCCTTCTCCCTCGCGCTGTGCAATTGTGCTCCTTTTATTTAGCCTCCACGTCTGGTTGGCACTTTCCTCTAATTATCTCCACTGATATCTGTCCTGTATCCCCAGCAGAGGGAGCCAACGTCATCTCACGTACCACCCCTCTATTACCATCCCCCAGGGTAGACCTCCTGGGATACCACACAATCAATGTGTAAGCTATTCTGTTTGTGTGTTTATGTAATTCTGTGTGATTATTTAGTTAGTTGGTAAATAAATAATTAAGCCGATTTGTTTGTCACTGATTCATCATTTATGCTAGGGTTCGTGCAGATATCCAAGGATTTTGCGACATTCAGAACGAGCCTGATAGAAGGTAAATATCAATGAATTAATTGTTATTGATATTTATATCTTTAGAGTTCAGTTGGGAGATAGTAACTAGTTAAATAACTACTTAATTAATTGTTACATGAGTAATTTAATCGCGTAATAATTTAACGTCGTATGTAATTATTTGATCAAATAACAGTCCATCACATTAACCTCTAGCGTCGACCAATCCCGTATCCGGGAGCGTAATTATAGCCTCAAGCTCATTACCATAACGCAACGTTAACTATTCATGAAAATCGCAAATGAAATGAAATAAATATATTCACTCACAAGCTTAGCCTTTTGTTAACAACACTGTCATCTCAGATTTTCTAAATATGCTTTTCAACCATAGCTACACACGCATTTGTGTAAGAGTATTGATAGCTAGCATAGCATTAAGCCTTGCATTCAGCAGGCAACATTTTCACAAAAACAAGAAAAGCATTCAAATAAAATAATTTACCTTTGAAGAACTTCGGATGTTTTCAATGAGGAGACTCTCAGTTAGATAGCAAATGTTCAGTTTTTCCAAAAAGATTACTTGTGTAGGAGAAATCGATCCGTTTTGTTCATCACGTTTGGCTAAGAAAAAAATCAGAAAATGCAGTCTCTACAACGCCAAACTTTTTTCCAAATTAACTCCATAATATCGACAGAAACATGGCAAACTTTGTTTAGAATCAATCCTCAAGGTGTTTTTCACATATCTATTCGATGATAAATCATTCGTGGCAGCTGTGTTTCTCCTCGAAGCAAACGAAAAAATACACGCAGCTGGAAATTACGCAATAATTGCAACGGAGGACACCAAGCGGCCACCTGGTAGATGTAGTCTCTTAAGGTCAATCTTCCAATGATTTGCCTACAAATACGTCACAATGCTGTCGACACCTTGGGGAAACGACAGAAAGTCTAAGCTCATTCGTGACCCATACACAGCCATATAAGGAGACATTGGAACACAGCACATTCAAAATCTGGGGCACTTCCTGTATGAAATTTCATCTTGGTTTCGCCTGTAGCATTAGTTCTGTGGCACTCACAGACAATATATTTGCAGTTTTGGAAACGTCAGAGTGTTTTCCTTCCAAAGCTGTCAATATATGCATAGTCGAGCATCTTTACGTGACAAAATATCTTGTTTAATACGGGAACGTTTTTTTATCAATAAATTAAAAGAGCGCCCCCTATATCCAAGAAGTTAATGATAGTCAAAGACACGACAGCACATAGGCAGATTTGTCACCTAGTCGGCTTGGGGATTCAAGCCAGCGACAATTCGGTTACTGACCCAATACTCTTAACCGCTAGGCTACCTGCCAACCAAGATGGGTCACTTTAGTTGGCTTTAAAGACGGCTCAGTTTAGCTGGCATTAAGGATGGCTCCGTTAATTTGGCTTTACTATCTCTACACTCCTCTCCTCCTGGTTACAACCTCCACACTCCCGTCTTCCTGGTTACTATCTCCGCACGCCTCTCCTCCTGGTTACTATTGCCACACTCCTCTCCACTTGGTTACTATCTCCACACTCCTCTCCTCCTGGTTACCATCTCCACACTCCTCTCCTCCTGATTACCATCTCCACATTCCTCTCCTGGTTAATATCACTACACTCCTCTCCTCCTGGTTACTATTTCCACAAGCAGAGGTCGAAGGTGTGTGTTGATGGGATGGACAATTTATTTCCCCCTGACAGGTAGAATACAGTCCAGGATGACTATCCATCATGAACCCATCAAACACACACACACACACACACACACACACACACACACACACACACACACACACACACACACACACAAACGCATTCATTACGTTCCCATCAAACTGTCAGAGACACTCCTTGATCAATCGTTGAAAGAGAAAGTGGCCCCTTGACGATCCATACGGTAAACACTAATACTATGTTGTGTCCCAAATGGCACCCTATTCTCTATCTAGCATACTACGTTTGACCAACAATAAAAAGGGAAATAGGGTGCCATTTGGGATACACACAACGAAAAATACTCCCACTTCAAAACTCCAATTTCAGTTTCTTTCTTTCTTCTCCCTTAGGGCGTTTCCAGTGAAATGATGTATTCTCAGACATAACTGAATAGAGTTATGAGAGATAACTCTGCCTCAGGTAACAACACAGAAAATAGACCTTCTCATTTGCTTGTTTCCATTTTTATTTGTCCCTTGCCCACCGACACAGTTTCCGTAAAACTGGTAATGAGGTTGTTGCTTCGTCATCACTTAAGACGATACTGCAATAACATCTACAAAGGTTACACGAGTCATCCAACTACTGTAGCAGGTTATGGGTTGGTGAACACTCACTCAACTTATGAATACACACATTCAAACTACAGTCTGGTATTCATTTTAAAGCAATACAGCAGTCCCACCACATTTTTTGCTGTAAAGCGGAGGGGTAGGGCTGGAGACATGGAAGCAGATTCATAGATGGAGCTATGGAAGCAAGGAGTGACAGTCGATGAGGCCTACATGATCGCGTTAATTATATATTGAGGCTCTGTTTGGTTTCATTATTAGCTTTAGAAATCACAGAGTGGGGCTTTAAATATGAAATCAGCCCTTCAAAGGCTCATAATCCCCAATGCTTTTCCTCTGCTTCATTACATTTCTCTTCCCTCTTCTCCTCTCTTCCCTCTTCCTCTCTCTTTTTTTCATTTTTTTCTCTGCTCTTTTCCTCCCATTACAACAGAGAGCTTAATTCTAATGCCACCAAACAAACTGAATAAGGATGGCTACAAATGCGACCCAATTTCTAAGCAGATCCTTATTCATTATAAAATGGTAGTAAGCGCAACACTAATGCAAGGTATATCCATGCTTAAGGGCTGTTAGCCTTAGAAATATTTAAAGGGTACGTAGCCACATGTAACATATGGATTTGCATTAAAATACGCATTAAAAGTCCCAATACAAAGTAACACCTCACTATTCTATTTTTCAAGTTATTCCAAAGAATGCCGAATAAAAATGCAGGAAAAAAACATTTACAGGGTGTGTTGTAATATGGAGGACCCGGCAAGCCAGCCTATTCCCTACAATGTCATGCAAAGAGATGCGGTTTTTCACATTCTTCATTGATGTACATAGTAGCTTACCAGTGCCAAGACTTGGTCTTTAATTTAATTACATGTCAGCATGGCTAGTAGCTACCGTTAGCCAGCTGGAGCTATCTAGGTAGCTTAGGTTCTCCATATGACGTTGAGAAATAGTGCATTGTGGTTAGTTCTGAAGATATCCGGAAATAAGTTAATAAATATATAAAGATAATCAAACAAAACTACGTTTGTAGTTGTAGGTAACCGAATCGTGACTATGACTAAGTTACTAAGTCTTTCACCGCTCCGTGGTGCTACGTTGGTGAGTAAAAACTCTTCCTACTTTTTAAATAGTCACTAACATTTAGAGATTAAAGGATACAAATAGTGCTGTAAAAAAACTAAAACTATTTCAGCTTGTCATGTCCTTGATCTCAGAGTCGTGGCTGAAAAACGACATGGTAAATATATAACTAACTGATTTTTCTATACATCTGTAGGACAGACCGGTGGCTTTGGGGAAGCTCAGGGGACGGTGTGTGTTTCGTTGATAAAAACAGTTCTCTAATATAAAGAAAGTTTCAGGGTTCTGCTCACCTACGTTAGAATAGGTCATTTAAGCTGTAGACCATACTATTTAACATCAATATTTTTCATATATATCTATTTACCAACACAAACAGATGCTGTCACTAAGACCACATTCAATGAGCTATATAGGGCCAAAAGCAAACAAGAAAATGCTCCCCCAGGGTCCTAGTGGCCAGTGACTTTAGTACAGGAAAACTGAATTCCATTTCAACTCATTTCTACCAGCATGTCTCCTGTGCAACTAGAGGTGGAAAAATCTCTAGATCACCTTTACTGCAGACCCAGAGACACATACAAAGCTCAATTTGGCAAATCTGACCATAACTCTATCCACCTTATTCCTGCTTTCAAGCAATATATCAAACAGGAAGTACGAGTGACGCAATCAATACGGAAGTGGTCTGATGAAGCAGGAAGCTACAGGACTGTTTCGCTAGCATAGACTGGAATATTTTTCCGTGATTCATCCGATGTCATTGAGGAGTTTACCACATCAGTCATCGGCTTCGTTAATAAGTGCATCGACAAAGTCATCCCCTCGGTGACCGTACTTACTGTAACAGTCAAAAGTTTGAACACACCTACAGTGGCTTGCGAAAGTATTCACCTCCCTTGGCATTTTTCCTATTTTGTTACCTTACAACCTGGAATTAAAATGTATTTTTTGTGGGTTTGTATAATTTAATTTACACAACATGCATTCCACTTTGAAGTGCAAAATATTTTTTCTTGTGAAATAAACAGAAATAACACAAAAAAACAGAACTTGAGTGTGCATAACTATTCACCCCCCCAAAGTCAATACTTTGTAGAGCCACATTTTGTACAATTACAGCTGCAAGTGTCTTTGGGTATGTGTCTATAAGCTTGGCACATCGAGCCAATGGGATTTTTGCCCATTCTTCAAGGCAAAATTGCTCCAGCTCCTTCAAGTTGGATGGGTTCTGCTAGTGTACAGCAATCTTTAAGTCATACCACAGATTCTCAATTAAATTTAGGTCTGGGCTTTGACTAGGCCATTCCAAGACTGTTAAATGTTTCCCCTTAAACAACTAAAGTGTTGCTTTAGCAGTATAATTAGGGTCACTGTCCTGCTGGAAGGTGAATCTCCGTCCCAGTCTCAAATCTCTGGAAGACTGAAACAGGTTTCTCTCAAGAATTTCCTTGTATTTAGCATCATTCATCATTCCTTCAATTCTGACCAGTTTCCCAGTCCCTGCCGATGAAAAACATCCCCACAGCATGATGCTGCCAACACCATACTTCACTGTGGGGATGGTGTTCTCAGGATGATGAGAGATGTTGGGTTTGCACAAGACATAGCGTTTTCCTTGATGGCCAAAAGGCAACATTTTAGTCTAATCTCACCAGAGTACCTTCTTCCATATGTTTGGTGAGTCTCCCAAATGCCTTTTGGCAAACATCAAACATGTTTGCTTGTTTTTTTCTTCGAGCAATGGCTTTTTTTCTGGCCACTCTTCCGTAAAGCCCAGCTCTGTGGAGTGTATGGCTTAAAGTGGTCCTATGGATAAATACTCCAATCTCCGCTGTGGAGCTTTGCAGCTTCTTCAGGGTTATCTTTGGTGTCTTTGTTGCCTCTCTGATTAATGCCCTCCTTGCCTGGGGAGAGCTCCTTGGTCTTCATGGTGCCGCTTGCTTGGTGGTGCCCCTTGCTTTATTTAACTAATCATGTGACTTCTGAAAGTAATTGGTTGCACCAGGTCTTATTTAGGGGCTTCATAGTAAAGGGGGTGAATACATATGCGCACACCACTTTTCCATTCTAAATTTCTTTGAAACATTTGAAACAGGGGGGAAAAAATAATTTCACTTCACCAGTCGACTTTTTTTGTGAATATCAATTACAATTATTTGAGATTCTTATAAGTAGACACCCTTTGTCTTGTTGACAGCTTTGCACACTCTTGGCATTCTCTCAATCCGTTTCATGAGGTAGTCAGCTGGAATGCATTTCAATTAACAGGTGTGCCTTGTTAAAGTTAATTTGTGGAATTTCTTTCCTTCTTAATGCGTTTCAGCCAATCAGTTGTGTTGTGACAAGGTAGGGGTGGCATACAGAAGATAACACACATTAAGTCCACATTATGGCAAGAACAGCCAAATAGCAAAGAAAAACGGCAGTCCATCATTACTTTAAGACATGAAGGTCAGTCAATCCAGAACATTTCAAGAACTTTGAAAGTATAGTCTCAAAAACCATCAAGCGCTATGATGAAACTGGCTATCATGAGGACTGCCACAGGAAAGGAAGACCCAGAGTTACCTCAGCCACAGAGGATAAATTCATTAGAGTTACCAGCCTCAGAAATTGCAGCCAAAATAAATGCTTCACAGAGTTCAAGTAACAGACACATCTCAACATCAACTGTTCAGAGGAGACTGTGTGTATCAGGCCTTCATGGTCAAATTGCTGCAAAGAAACCACTACTAAAGGACACCAATAATAAGAAGAGACTTGTTTGGGCAAAGAAACACGAGCAATGGACATTAAACAGGTGGAAATCTGTCCTTTGATCTCGAGTCCAAATCTGAGATTTTTGGTTTCAACCGCTGTGTCTTTGTGAGACGCAGATAAAGGGAACGGATGATCTGTGTGGTTCCCTCCGTGAAGCATGGAGAAGGAGGTGTGCTGATGTGGGGGTGTTTTGCTGGTGACAATGTCAGTGATCTTTTTTGAGTTCAAGACACACTTAACCAGCATGGCTACCTCAGCATTCTGCAGAAATACGCCATCTGGTTTGTGCTTAGTAATCATTTGTCTTCAACAGGATAATGACCCAACATACCTCCAGGCTGTGTAAGGGCTATTTGACCAAAAAGGAGAGTGATGGAGTGCTTCATCAGATGACCTGGCCACAATCACCTGACCTCAACCCATTGAGATGGTTTGGGATGAGTTGGACCGCAGAATGAAGGAAAACCAGCCAACAAGTGCTCAGCATATGTGGGAACTTCTTCAGGACTGTTGGAAAAGCATTCCAGGTGAAGCTGGTTGAGAGAATGCCAAGAGTGTGCAAAGCTGTCGTCAATGCAAAGGGTAGCTACTTTGAAGAATCTAAAATCTACAATACATTTTGATTTATTTAACACTTTTTTGGTTGCTTCATGATTCCCATGTGTGTTATTTCATAGTTTTACGTCTTTACTGTTATTCTACAATGCAGAAAATAGTCATAATAAAGAAAAACCCTTGAATGTGATGAGTAGGTGTGTCCAAACTTTTGACTGGTACTGTTTATATTCCAACCAGAAACCATGGATTACAGGCAACACCCGCACTTTGCTAAAGGCCAGAGCTGCAGCTTTCAAGGATCGGTATTAATCCGGACAAATCCCACTCTGCCCTCCGACAAACCATCAAGCAGGCAAAGCATCAATACAGGACCAAGATTGAATTCTATTACACCGGCTCTGACGCTCGTTGGACATTGCAGGGTTTGAAAACATTCATGGATTACAAAGGGAAACACAGCCGCAAGCTGTCCAGTGACGCGAGCCTACCAGACGAGCTAAATACCTTCTATGCTCGCTTCGAGGCTAGCAACACTGAACCATGGATGAGAGCCCCAGCTGTTACAGTTGACTGCGTGATCCCGCTCTCCATAACCAGTGTGAGTAAGACCTTTAAAGAGGTTAACATTCACTAGGCCGCAGTGCCAGATGTATTACCAGGATGCATACTCAGAGCATGTGCTGACTAGCTAGCAAGTGTCTTCACTGATATTTTCAACCTCTCCCTGACCCAGTCTGTAATACCTATATGTTTCATGCAGATCAGCATAGTCTCTGTGTCCAAGAACGCCATTGTAAACTGTTTACGTGACTATCACCCTGTAGCACTCACATCTGTAGCCATTAAATGTTTTGAAAGGCTAGTCATGGTTCAAATCAACAACATAATCCCAGACAACCTGGACCCTTTCTAATTTGCATTCCGCCCCAACAGATTCACAGATGACGCAATCTCTATTGCACTCCACACGGCCCTTTCCCACCTGGACAAAAGGAAAACCTACGTGAGAATGCTTTTCATTGACTACAGCTCAGCGTGGTGACGGGAGGGAACAACACATCTGCCACGTTGACCCTCAACACGTGGTCCCCTCAGGGGTGTGTGCTTAGTCCCCTCCTGTACTCCCTGTTCACCCACGACTGTGTGCACACAACTCCAACACCATCCTTAAGTTTGTCCAAAACACAAAGGTGAAGGGCCAGCCTACAGTCGGGAAGTCAGAGACCTGGCAGTGTGGTGCCAGGATAACAACCTCTCCCTCAACGTCAGAAAGACAATGCGCTGTCGTTACTCATTGTGTAATTATTCCTTTTGTTATTATTTTTCTATTATTTAACTTTTTCTCTCTGCGTTGTTAGGAAGGGCCCTTCAGTAAGCATTTCACTGTTAGTCTACAGCTGTTGTGACAAATAACATTTGATTTGATATTAGAGTGTTATTAACAAATTGTGGATTACTGAGTTATCGTGTGTATATTTGACATGACGTAACACACAAACACACACACAAAGAAACACGTAACAAATGCTTGAATGGTTTGTCATTCATATTGTTTTTGCTGAAAGACCTCTATCCTGGACGTGATGTTGGTGGTGGTAGCGAGGATTTCCCTGCTTCACTTGGCTCCACTGAGGAATTACGAGAAGTGCGTCCCAAATGGCACACAATTCCCTATAAATTGCACTTCTTTTGACTAGGGCAAAAGTAGTGGACTATGTAGGGAATAGGGTGCCATTTGGGATGCACAAAACTATCCCAGGTCAGGACCACTGACCTGCAAAAATCTAAAATAGAATAATAGCCACTTGAAGCTCGTATTCCACAAATGCATCCACTCCAATTGCTACATTCTGCTGCTAAATGTATTGGAATATGACGGAAACATTTTACTTCCAAGAGCAGAGCAGAAAAAAACTGAAAATCTTGGAAAAGAAAGCATTTCTGTTTGAGGCTTTTTCACTCACCAGTCCTAACATGCACTTCACTGTTGTTTGAGTTTACCATGAAGTGGTGTGTCAAATAGTGCATCTAATAAATACATGTTATGTTTCATCCCAGATCCCTTGTTTAGGTATTTATCCATTTCTCATCACTTGTCTCTTCCTGAATATAATCTGGAAAACGAAAGATATCCTGACAGTAGTGTCATAATCAATCCCCCCATCCTACTTCTCTACCCTCTCTCACTATCTCTCTTTTCACTATCCTCCATGGAGAGGTGAGCTGCTGATGAGCTCATAGCTCATAGCCTATTACCATTTTATCACTGCCTCCTCCCTGCCTCCTCTGTGCCTCCTCTCTAACGCCTCTCTGCCTCATCTCTGCCTCATCCCTGCCTCCCCTGTCTCCTCTCTGCCTCCTCTCTGCCTTTCCCTGCCTCCCCTGTCTCCTCTCTGCCTTTCCCTGCCTCCTTTCTGTCTTCCCTTGCCTCCTCTCTGCCTTCCCCTGCCTCCTCTCTGCCTCCTCTCTAACTCCTCACTGCCTTCCTCTACCTCCTCTCTGCCTCTTCTCTGCCTCATCCCTGCCTCCCCTGTCTCCTCTCTGCCTCCTCTCTGCCTTTCCCTGCCTCCCCTGTATCCTCTCTGCCTTTCCCTGCCTCCCCTGTATCCTCTCTGCCTCCTCTCTGCCTTTCCCTGCCTCCCCTGTATCCTCTCTGCCTCATCCCTGCCTCCCCTGTCTCCTCTCTGCCTCCTCTCTGCCTTTCCCTGTCTACCCTGTATCCTCTCTGCCTTTCCCCCACTCTGCCTTCCCATGTCTCCTCTCTGCCTTTCCCTGCCTCCTTTCTGTCTCCCCTTTCCTCCTCTCTGCCTTCCCCTGCCTCCTCTCTGCCTCCTCTCTAACTCCTCACTGCCTTCCTCTACCTCCTCTCTGTCTCCTCTCTGCCACCTCTCTGCCTTTCCCTGCCTCCCCTGTATCCTCTCTGCCTTTCCTCCACTCTGCCTTCCCCTGTTTCCTCTCTGCCTTCCCCTGCCTCCTCTCTGCCTCCTGTCTGCCTCCTATTTTCCTTCCCTTGCCTCCCCTGTCTCCTCTCTGCCACCTCTCTGCCTTTCCCTGCCTCCCCTGTATCCTCTCTGCATTTCCTCCACTCTGCCTTCCCCTGTTTCCTCTCTGCCTTTCCCTGCCTCCTTTCTGCCTTCCCTTGCCTCCTCTCTGCCTTCCCCTGCCTCCTCTCTGCCTCCTGTCTGCCTCCTATTTTCCTTCCCTTGCCTCCCCTGTCTCCTCTCTTTCCCTACCCCTAGTTGCCACTGGGCTCATACCCCTGTTCCCATCCCACAGGACTGTCAACAGAGGGGAGTCTGTAGTGACAAGGAGACATGGGGAGACATGGGATTATAGTTAACCGTGGGGAGGCCTTATCCGTGTGGCTATGACCTTTTTACTGATATTATTAATATAGATTATTATACAACCTCATAGGACACAACTAGAAAAGGTAAAGGTAATTTTCCTGAAGAAAAATGTTATGACTTGCTTTTAGCTGTCTTAAAATATTTTATGGTAGTGGTAGTTTAAGAAGTTTTAAGTGTTAGATAACGGTGAGAGTATTCTACGTACATTTCATAGTATTCCATGTTCGGCAGATGCTTTATTTACCAACAGGAACAGTTGTGTACACCTATTGACCAGGGAATAAATAATGTATATTCAATAAGTGTTCATATCTCCCAGAGTCTGTGTTATCTCCCAAACAAGTACAGTGGGGCAAAAAAGTATTTAGTCAGCCACCAATTGTGCAAGTTCTCCCACTTAAAAAGATGAGAGGCCTGTAATTCTCATCATAGGTACACTTCAACTATGACAGACAAAATGAGAAAAAAAATCCAGAAAATCACACTGTAGGATTTTTAATGAATTTATTTGCAAATTATGGTGGAAAATAAGTATTTGGTCACCTACAAACAAGCAAGATTTCTGGCTCTCACAGACCTGTAACTTCTTCTTTAAGAGGCTCCTCTGTCCTCCACTCGTTACCTGTATTAATGGCACCTGTTTGAAATTGTTATCAGTATAAAAGACACCTGTCCATAACCTCAAACAGTCACACTCCAAACTCCACTATGGCCAAGACCAAAGAGCTGTCAAAGGACACCAGAAACAAAATTGTAGACCTGCACCAGGCTGGGAAGACTGAACCTGCAATAGGTAAGCAGCTTGGTTTGAAGAAATCAACAGTGGGAGCAATTATTAGGAAAATGGAAAACATACAAGACCACTGACCCCGTGGGGTCAAAATGATCACAAGAACGGTGAGCAAAAATCCCACAACCACACGGGGGGGGGGGGTCTAGTGAATGACCTGCAGAGAGCTGGGACCAAAGTAAAAAAGCCTACAATCAGTAACACACTACGCCGCCAGGGACTCAAATCCTGCAGTACCAGACGTGTCCCCCTGCTTAAGCCAGTACATGTCCAGGCCGTCTGAAGTTTGCTAGAGAGCATTTGGATGATCCAGAAGAAGATTGGGAGAATGTCATATGGTCAGATGAAACCAAAATATAACTGGTAAAAACTCAACTCGTCGTGTTTGGAGGACAAATAATGCTGAGTTGCATCCAAAGAACACCATACCTACTGTGAAGCATGGGGGTGGAAACATCATGCTTTGGGGCTGTTTTTCTGCAAAGGGACCAGGACGACTTATCCGTGTAAAGGAAAGAATGAATGGGGCCATGTATCGTGAGATTTTGAGTGAAAACCTCCTTCCATCAGCAAGGGCATTGAAGATGAAACGTGGCTGGGTTTTTCAGCATGACAATGATCCCAAACACACCGCCCGGGCAATGAATGCGTGGCTTCGTAAGAAGCATTTCAAGGTCCTGGAGTGGCCTAGCAAGTCTCCAGATCTCAACCCCATAGAAAATCTCCGGAGGGAGTTGAAAGTCCATGTTGCCCAGCAACAGCCCCAAAACATCACTGCTCTAGAGGAGATCTGCATGGAGGAATGGGCCAAAATACCAGCAACAGTGTGTGAAAACCTTGTGAAGACTTACAGAAAACATTTGACCTCTGTCATTGCCAACAAAGGGTATATAACAAAGTATTGAGATAAACTTTTGTTATTGACCAAATACTTATTTTCCACCATAATTTGCAAATAAATTCATAAAAAATCCTACAATGTGATTTTCTGGATTTTCTTTTCTCATTTTGTCTGTCATAGTTGAAGTGTACCTATGTTGAAAATTACAGGCCTCTCATCTTTTTAAGTGGGAGAAATGGCACAATTGGTGGCTGACTAAATACTTTTTTGCCCCACTGTATATTCCTGAGTATCTTCCTGACAATTTAAATGAGGCCAGCTCTAAATAAACTGTCAACACAATACCTTAGCATTCCCTAAACAAATGCAGTATAGGACAAAGAACAAATACAGTGGACTAGAATGCAAAGTTTCCCCATTCTCAATCATTAAATCTCATAATATTTAACTTAAAGATTGTTGTCCATAACAATAGTTTTCTAAGTCCAAGCTCGCAGAGCCCTTTAGACAATCATAATTGTCTCCACTGTAGCTGCAAAATTGTTCCACAATAACAGCTTGCTATTGTGAGAGCAGAATTAGAAAACTGTCAAAAAATAACATTTACACCGTCAGCCTATTCAGTCATTCAGAAGGGGGTTAAATTAAATTGTAAAGCCTTGACGTCTGTTTAAAATGCTTCCCAAATAGCACCCGATTCCCTACATAGTGTCTACTTTTGACCAGACCCCAATGGGCCCTGTTTCAAAGTAGTGCACCCTATAGGGAATAAAGAGCCAGTTGGGATGCGAACTTGATGTCTGTTTTCATGAGTTTCCAGCTGAATAAAATAAAATGGACATAATTTGAGTTTGCATTCAGTTGTTATGTACGGCACGACAAACAGTCTCTATTACAATCTGTATACATAGTTATTCAGTCTGTTTCACTACATACACTAAAGAGTTTACCGTTAACTGGTCTCTGTCCCAAAGGGCACCCTAGTCCCTATATAGTAGACTAATTTCGACCAGGGCACATACAGAGATTGGAGCAGAGGGTGTCAATTGTTTTGAGTTTAATGTGTTGGAGATCATTTGTTTAAATGTGATTGAAACATTTCAAATGACATTTCTCTGTACTGTCATGTAATGGGTATTGTACAATGTGGTGGAGGGATGCTATTGGCATAAGGCAAAATGTAATATTTATTATTCAAGACAATGATAAAATAAAATAAAAGGTTTATAAAGAAACAGGAAAACGAGTATTGCTATATTCAGCAGAAAGAACGCAACTTGATCTCTCAAGTGATCCAGATAAACCGCAAGTTCGCTGGCAAGAGAGAGGAGAGAGGGAGAAAAGGAGGAAAGAGAAAGCGAGGGAGTCAGCAAGAGAGCAATAGAGATACAGAAAGAAACCGAAAACAAAAAAATGCATAAAAAGTAATTGTGTAAAGATGACAGCAGTTGTAATAAATAAATAAGTGGAAATAAATGCATTATTTATTCAGAGGGTGATTGCTGCTGTGGGAGTGAAAATAGGTTAAGAATGGATGGGAAAGCATCCTGGCTGTGGTTGGGTTCGTTTCCTGCAGTTTATATTGCTCCTTTACTATCTTACACTGGAGGGGACGCAGAGAGGAGAAGACACAGAGAGGAATGGACAAGGAGAGGAGACAGAGAGGAGAGGAGACAGAGAGGAGAAGGATCCGAGAGGAGAAGAGACAGAGGAGAGGAGAGGACCCAGAGAGGAGAGGACACAGAGGAGACAGAGATGAGAGCACCCAGACTGGAGAGGACACAGAGGAGAGGAGACAGAGAGGAGAGGACACAGAGTGGAGAGGAGACAGAGTGGAGAGGCTACAGAGAGGAGAGGACACAGATGGGGAGAGGACAGAGAGTACATAGGGAGAAGAGGACATGGAGAGGCTACAGAGAGGAGAGGACACAGATGGGGAGAGGACAGAGAGTACATAGGGAGAAGAGGACATGGAGAGGCTACAGAGAGGAGAGGACACAGAGAGGAGAGGCAAGATATCCGACTCGATGAAATATCCATCCCCCGAGCGGACAGGACAGTAGAGACAGGGAAATCGAGAAGGGGAGGGGTTTGCCTCTTCATCAGCAACAAATGATGCGTTGACTCGAGCGCAGTGGAAGTCTCGACCCATTGTTCACCTGTCTTGGAATACTTGATGGTCAAATATCGTGAGTGTTGTATACACCTTTAGGATAAGAAACATAACAAGTTGGCACTTAAAGTGTACGAGGCTAGAAACAAGCAATTTGAATTACGTGTCATTAATTCAACTTTTACTGCAGTGGGCTAAATCAGGGTCACATAGGGTGTTTCTCGGTCTTAAACAAATCTACTTTGAAACAAAAGTATACACCTCACACACATGGTTATGATCTTTTTTAAAAGGAGGACACCTGTACCATGTCAGATATAGAGGTGATATGTGTTACATTTTGAGTTTGCATCACAATAATACAATTTAAATATCACAGAATACTGAAATATAACAAAACCATTTGACATAGAAATGCTATATTTTCAGATGTTTAAAACATTAACAATAAATGTTTAATTATGAAAGAAGGAAACATAATAACATTCCACCCATGAAGCCACTAGAGGGCTTCATGGGTGGACTGCATGAAAGGGTGATGTCCAACTTCCATCAACACCTTTCCTTCGTCACTACAGGTGATAAAGTCCTCTACTCAGCAAACTGGATGCAGTCTATCACAGTGCCATCCATTTTGTCACCAAAGCCCCATATACTACCCACCACTGCGACCTGTACGCCCTCGTTGGCTGGCCCTCGCTTCATTTTCGTCACCAAACCCACTGGCTCCAGGTCATCTATAAGTCTTTGCTAGGTAAAGCCCTGCCTTATCTCAGCTCACTGGTCACCATAGCAGCACGAACCCATAGCACGTGCTCCAGCAGGTATATTTCACTGGTCACCCCAAAGCCAATTCCTCTTTGGCTGCCTTTCCTTCCAGTTCTCTGCTGCCAATGACTGGAACGAACTGCAAAGATCACTGAAGCTGGAGACTCATATCTCCCTCACTAACTTTAAGCACCAGCTGTCAGAGCAGCTCACAGATCACCACACCTGTACATAGCCCATCTGTATATAGCCCATCCAACTACCTCATCCCCATGCTGTTATTTATTTTGCTCCTTTACACCCCAGTATCTCTACTTGCACATTCATCTTCTGCACATCTATTACTCCAGCATTTAATTGCTATATTGTAATTATTTTGCCACCATGGCCTAAGTATTGCCTTACCACCCTCACCCTACCTCAGTTGCGCACACTGTATATAGACTTTTTCTATTGTATTATTGACTGTATGTTTGTTTATTCCATGTGTAACTCTGTGTTGTTGTTTGTGTCGAACTGCTTTGCCTACCTGGATAAATAAAGATGAAAAAAAAAGACATGTCAAGGCAGGCAGGGGTCGATAATCCAGAGCAGAGGCCAAGGTACAGGACGGAAGTCAGGCTCAGGGTCAGGTCAGAGAGGTCAGTAATCCACAGGTGGAGCAAAGGTACAGGACAGCAGGCAGGCTCAGGGTCAGAGACAGGCAGTAGTCAGACAGGCGGGTACAGGTTCAGGAAAGACAAAGGTCAAAAACCAGGAGGACAAGAAAAAGAGAAACTTGGGAAAACCAGGCGCTGAGACAAACCGCTGGTTGACATGACAAACTGGCAACAGGCAGAAATACACTGGGGATAATTTAAGAACAAATTCTTATTTTCAATAACGGCCTAGGAACAGTGGGTTAACTGCCTGTTCAGGGGCAGAACAGCAGATTTGTACCTTGTCAGCTCGGGGGTTTGTACTTGCAACCTTCCGGTTACTAGTCCGACGCTCTAACCACTAGGCCACCCTGCCGCCCCAATGGGGAAGATGGGCGACACCTAGAGGGTGGTAGAGACAAGCACAAGGACAGGTGAAACAGATCAGTGCGTGACAAAATTACAATATAGGAATAAGGTGGAATCATGTTAACAATCCTCTGATGCCTGCCACATGGGGTACAGTCCATTACGGATTACGAAGGAAGACCCAGCCATGATCTGCCCAAATATTCCTCTACCAGATGAATTCATTGCATTTCATGCACACTTTCGACAATAACAACACTGTGCTTGAGGGCCCCCACCGACCCAGAGGACTGGGTGATCTCGTTTTCCGAGGCCGACATAAGTAAGGTCTTTAATCAGGCCAACACTCGCAAGGCCGCGGGGCCGGACGGTGTTCCAGGGCACGTTCTCAAAATATGCACAGAACAGCTGGAAGGCATATTCACTGTTATTTTCAACCTCTACTTGTCTATTTTCCCAACATGTTTTAAACTGACCACCAGACTTCATGCCACAATGAGTGTCTGTAATCATAACACACCCTAGACCCAATCCAATTTGCATATCATATCTACTTATATCACTCCAGTATCCCTGCACATTGTAAATATGGTATTGGAACTAACGGGAAAGGGGACACCTAGTCAGTTGCACAATTTAATGCTTTCAAACAATGAGAGTGGTGCAGGGGGCTGCCTGAATTGACATCCACAGTTGATGGGGTTTAAAGGCCAATTTCTCCACTTTGCTGGATCGAGGATTCAAACCTGTGACCTTTCGGTTACAGGCCCAACACTCTTAATAAATCCTCTTGGTGCTAGGGGGCAGTATTTTCATTTTTGAAAAAAAAACGTTCCCGTTTTCAACGGGATATTTTGTCAGGAAAATATGCTAGCATATGCATATGATTGACAGCTTTCGATAGAAAACACTCTAACGTTTCCAAAACTGTAAAGATATTGTTTGTGAGTATAACAGAACTGATGTTGCAGGCAAAAGCCTGAGAAAAATCCAATCCAGAAGTGCCCCAGGTTTTGAAAGCGCTGCGTTCCAATGACTCCCTATTTGGCTGTGAATGTACCATCAACGAGCTTACACTTTCTACGTATTCCCTAAGGTGTCTACAGCATTGTGACGTATTTTTACCCATTTCTGTTGAAGAATAGCCGTAGGCGGCCACATTACGTAAGTGGTCACATGGTGGCTCCGAGAGAGATTCTCGCGTAAAATACAGAGGTAGCCATTACTCCAACCGGTCCTAGTGAAAAACGGATTGTCCCGACGGATATATTATCGAATAGATATTAGAAAAACACCTTGAGGATGGATTCTAAACAACGTTTGCCATGGTTCTGTCGATATTATGGAGCTAATTTGGAATATTTTTCGGCGTTGTGGTGACCGCAATTTCCGGGCGATTTCATGAAGAACAAACGGAGCTGTTTCGCCTACAAAAATAATCTTTGGGGAAAAAATTTCCTTTGGCTATCTACCTGGGAGGCTCATGAGTGAAAACATCCGAAGTTCATCAAAGGTAAACGATTTAATTTGATTGCTTTTCTGATTTACGTGACAAGGTTGCCTGCTGCTAGCAAGGCATAATGCTATGCTAGGCTATCGATAAACTTACACAAATGCTTGTCTAGCGTTGGCTGTAAAGCATATTTTGAAAATCTGAGATGACAGGGTGATTAACAAAAGGCTAAGCTGTGTCTCAATATATTTCATTTGTGATTTTCATGAATAGGAATATTTTCTAGGGATTTTTATGTCCGTTGCGTTATGCTAATTAGTTTCAGGCGATGATTACCCTCCCGCACGCGGGTTTGGGAGTCAAAGGTGACCACTAAGCTACTTGCCGCCCCGTAAACACCGGTAGCTTTCTTACATTCTTGGGTTCTTCTTATTTGTATTTACTTTGTGTTTTTGTTCTACTCCATGCTATTTTTAGTACTACATCGATATTGATTAATACATTGTTGGGTTTAGAGCTTGCAAGAAAGGCATTTCACTTTACTTGTGCACGCAACATTAAAACTTGAAACTAACAGTACAACTTTGAAATCAGCCTTTAACAGTAAGCCAGTGTAGAGAGGCTAGCAGTGGAGTAATATGAACAAACGGTTTGGTTCTAGTCAAAAGTTTAGCAGCCGTATTTAACACTAGCTGAAGTTTATTCAGTGCCTTATCTGGGTAGCCGGATAGTAGACCATTGCAGTAGTCTAATCTTGAAGTGACAAGAACATGTATTAGCTTTCCTGCATAATTTTTTCACAAAAAGTTTCCATTTTGGAAATGTTTCAAAGATAGAAAAAAGCTGCTCTTTAAATATGTGTCATATTTTCATCAAAAGAGAGATCAGGGTCTAGAGTAATGCTGAGGTCCTTCATAGTTTATTTGGAAACAAACCATCGAGATTCATTGTCAAATCCAACAGCAGATCAGTTTGTTTCTTGGGACCTAGAACTAGTCTGTTTTGTCCGAGGTTAAAAGTAAAACATTTGCCACCATCCACTTCCTTTTATCTGAAACACAAGCTTCTAGGGTAGGCAATTTTGGGGCTTCATCATGTTTCATTGAAATGAATGACATTGAATGACATAACCAATTGATATAATATATAGTGAGAACAATAATGGTCCTACAGTGGAAGCTTGAGGAACACCGAAACGTTCCATTGATTTAAAATGTTGTATTTTCTCGACAGATAACATCTAAACCAGGCAAGAACTTATGGTTTCCAATCTCCTTAAGTGCTAGCTATAATTAGCGATGTCTCAAATCACAGAGAGTTTATGTGCGCAGGATGTGTGCAGTGTGCTAGTAGCTGTCATGTTATGAGCTGAAATCCGGTTGCACACGTCATGTTAGCAAGCAAGCCAATTTGACTTTATGGAGTAGCTAACAATGCCCATTGCATGATATATGAGAAATTAGCAGCGTGGCAGTTTCCCAAAGTTTGGTGTTGACTTTAAACATGACTTAGCTAACTATGCTTTGCGGAAGAATGTGGGATATAGCTACCTAAGTTATTGTCAACATTGACTTGTTACTAGTTGGCTAGTTAACTGGCCATAGCAGGGAAGGATGCTCACTAGCTTATTTGTTTGTTTAAACAGTTAACCAACCTTATATAAAAAACCTTCCTTGGCAAAATATACCTAATTAGCTTTCCTCACTTGTTGATTAGCTAGCTAGCCAACATTAGTTCTCCTCTGACTGGTAACTTATTCTATCTGTGGTATAATGTTACTTTAGTTACATACAGTAGATGAAGTGTTGAACATTGTGTGTGCTTTTGTTCTGTGTATTATTATTATTATTTGGCTGAGCCGTTGTAGCTCCTAGACATTTCCACTTCACGTTAACAGCACTTACAGTTGACAGGGGCAACTCTAGTAAGGCAGACATTTGACAAACTGACTTGTTGGAAGGTGGCATCCTACGATAGTGCCACATTGAAAGTCACTGAGCTCTTCTATAAGGCCATTCTACTGCCAATGTGGCTGGAGTGTGTCAGCAGTTCCTGCAAGAGGAAGGCATTGATGCTATGGACTCGCCTGCCCGTTCCCCAGACCTGAATCCAATTGAGCACATCTGGGACATCATGTCTCGCTCCATCCTCCAACGCCACGTTGCACCACAGACTGTTCATGAGTTTGCGGATGCTTTAGTCCAGGTCTGGGAGGAGATCCCTCAGGAGACCATCCACCACCTCATCAGGAGCATCCCCAGGCGTTCTAGGGAGGTCATACAGGCACGTGGAGGCCACACACACTACTGATCCTCATTTTGACTTGTTTTAAGGACATTACATCAAAGTTGGATCAGCCTGTAGTGTGGTTTTCCACTTTTTGAGTGTGACTCCAAATCCAGACCTCCATGGGTTGATAAATTTGATTTCCATTGATAATTTTTGTGTGATTTTGTTGTCAGCACATTCAACTACAGTATGTAAAGAAAAAGTATTTAATAAGAATATTTCATTCATTCATGCCAGGTCGCAGTTGCAAATGAGAACTTGTTCTCAACTAGCCTACCTGGTTAAATAAAGGTGAAATAAATTTAAAAAAAAAAATTCAGATCTAGGATGTGTTATTTTAGTGTTCCCTTTATTTTTTTGAGCAGTTTATTTAGTTTGAAAAGAAATCACAAAAGCAGTGAAATCGGCCTTTAATAGTCCTGTATTAGCAGACCGATATAGACCTCTTCAGCACAGGCATTTCATTTTCATTTTTTTGACGCACCACCAACCCCAAACTACTTCCCGTTGCTGTGTGTGTGTATTTGTGTCTGTGTGTGTGTGAGTGGGATGGCCCTGACATCTCCTTCCACGTTACTATGGTTACCTAATCCAATGGCCTCCTCCTTGGCAGCATCCTCACACCTCCCTATCCTACAAAGAAGTGATAGGAGGAGAGGAGGGTGGGAGATGTGTGTCAGAGTGAGAGCTAATTTGAACCTGGAGAGTAGCGGAAACAACGGATAGAGCAGCAATCTTTCAGACAGTCCCTCAATCCCTCAGTCCCTCAGTCTCTCTCTTACTCTCTCTCTCTGTATTGCACATGTTTTAATCTTCTATTGGATTAGAAATGTCACTGTGGTCATTTAGGTTGTAAGTCCATTGGACTTGATCAGACAATGAAACCCTCGATGGAATCCACTAGGTTTGAATGTACATAATTTAGCAGTGGTTATGAATATGATTACACAGTACTACAAGACATTTGTCGAAAGCACGTGTGTGTATGTGCGAGTGTGCTTGTGTTACAACTAAATTGCATCATCAAGGAACCATGACAGCTATGATGACTATGGTAGCTTCAGCAATCACCAGTATAGCTAGAATCAGCACCATGGACAGTGCTTTTCATATAAAATTTACCAGTAGGAGAGTGACCTGTATCTGAAGATAGCAGTGCATTATACAATTGTCATTGTAGTGGAACACATGCAATGACAGAAATAGGAAATATTCCTCCTGAAACTGAAATACATACTCTAACCCCAAAACCAACACAAATGACCACAAACCATGCTACTCTAACACCAACCCTAACAACCACCAACCTTGCTACTCTAACCCCAACCCTTTCAAACACTAACCATGCTATTCTAATACCAACCCTAACAACCACCAACCTTGCTACTCTAACACCAACCCTAACAACCACCAACCTTGCTACTCTAACCCCAACCCTAACAACCACCAACCTTGCTACTCTAACTCTAACCCCAACCCTAACAACCACCGACCTTGCTACTCTAACACCAACCCTAACAGCCAGCAACCTTGCTACTCCAACCCCAACAACCACCAACCTTGCTACTCTAACCCCAACCCTTTCAAACACCAACCGTGCTATTCTAATACCAACCCTAACAACCACCAACCTTGCTACTCAAACACCAACCCTAACAGCCAGCAACCTTGCTACTCCAACCCCAACCCTAACAACCACCAACCTTGCTATTCTAACCCCAACCCTAACAAACACCAACCATGCTATTCTAACACCAACCCTAACAACCACCAACCCACCAAAACCAACGCTAAAAGCCACCAACCTTGCTACTCTAACCCCAACCCTAACAACCACCAACCATGCTATTCTAACCCCAACCCTAACAACAACCAACCTTGTCGCTCTAACACCAACCCCAACCCTAACAACCACTAACCTTGCTACTCTAACACCAACCCTAACAACCACCAACCTTGCTACTCTAACTCCAACCCTAACAACCACTAACCTTGCTACTCTAACACCAGCCCTAACAACCACCAACACTGCTACTCTAAACCCAACCCCAACCCTAAAAGCCACCAACCTTGCTACTCTAACCCCAACCCTAACAACCACCAACCTTGCTGCTACAATCCCAAGCCTAAAAGCCACCAACCTTGCTACTCTAACCCTAACCCTAAAAACCACTAACCTTGCTACTCTAACTCTAACCCCAACCCTAACAACCACCGACCTTGCTGCTCTAACACCAACCCTAACAGCCAGCAACCTTGCTACTCCAACCCCAACCCTAACAACCACCAACCTTGCTACTCTAACCCCAACCCTAACAAACACCAACCGTGCTATTCTAACCCCAACCCTAACAACCACCAACCTTGCCGCTCTAACACCAACCCCAACCCTAACAACCACTAACCTTGTTACACTAACACCAACCCTAACAACCACCAACCTTGCTACTCTAACCCCAACCCTAACAACCACCAACCTTGCTACTCTAACTCTAACCCCAACCCTAACAACCACCGACCTTGCTGCTCTAACACCAACCCTAACAGCCAGCAACCTTGCTACTCCAACCCCAACAACCACCAACCTTGCTACTCTAACACCAACCCTTTCAAACACCAACCATGCTATTCTAATACCAACCCTAACAACCACCAACCTTGCTACTCAAACACCAACGCTAAAAGCCACCAACCTTGCTACTCTAACCCCAACCCTAACAACCACCAACCTTGCTATTCTAACCCCAACCCTAACAACCACCAACCTTGTCGCTCTAACACTAACCCAACCCCAACCCTAACAACCACCTAACCTTGCAGCAACTCTAACACCAACCCTAACAACCACCAACCTTGCTAATCTAACCCAACCCTAACAACCACCAACCTTGCTACTCTAACACCAACCCTAACAACCACCAACACTTGCTACTCTAAACCCAACCCCAACCCTAAAAGCCACCAACTTCCTACTCTAACCCAACCCTAACAAACCAACCATAATCCCAACCCTAAAAGCCACCAACCTGCTACTCTAACCCCAACCCTAACAACCACCAACCCCAACTTCTAACTCTAACCCCAACCCTAACAACCACCAACCTTGCTACTCTAACACCAACCCTAACAGCCACCAACCTTGCTATTCTAACAACCCCAACCCTAACAACCACCAACCTTGCTACTCTAACCCCAACCCTAACAACCACCAACCTTGCTATTCTAACCCCAACCCTAACAACCACCAACCTTGCTATTCTAACCCCAACCCTAACAACCACCAACCTTGCTGCTCTAACACCAACCCTAACAACCACCAACCTTGCTACTCTAACCACCAACCCTAACTCTAACCCCAACCAACCATGCTATTCTAATACCAACCCTAACAACCACCAACCTTGCTACTCAAACACCAACGCTAAAAGCCACCAACCTTGCTACTCTAACCCCAACCCAAACAACCACCAACCGTGCTATTCTAACCCCAACCCTAACAACCACCAACCTTGCTACTATAACACCAACCCCAACCCTAACAACCACTAACCTTGCTACTCTAACACCAACCCTAACAACCACCAACCTTGCTACTCTCCAACCCCAACCCTAACAACCACCAACCTTGCTGCTAACCCAACCCCAACCCTAAAACCACCAACCTTGCTACTCTAACCCCAACCCTAACAACCACCAACCTTGCTACTCTTCTAACCCAACCCTAACAACCACCAACCTTGCTGCTCTAACACCAACCCTAACAGCCACCAACCTTGCTACTCTAACCCCAACCCTAACAACCACCAACCTGCTACTCTAACCCCAACCCTTCTAACACCAACCCCTAACAACCACTGCTACCAAACCAACCAACCACCAACCTTGCTGCTCTAACACCAACCCTAACAACCACCAACCTTGCTACTCTAACCCCAACCCTAACAACCACCAACCTTGCTACTCTAACCCCAACCCTAACAACCACCAACCTTGCTATTCTAACACCAACCCTAACAACCACCAACTTTGCTACTCTAACCCCAACCCTAACAACCACCAAACTCTAACCCCAACCCTAACAACCACCAACCCTACTCTAACCCCAACCCTAAAACCAACCTTGCAATTCTAACCTAACCCCAACCCTAACAACCAACAACCTTGCTACTCTAACACCAACCCCAACCCTAACAACCACCAACCTTGCTACTCTAACCCCAACCCCAACCCTAACAACCACCAACCTTGCTATTCTAACCCCAACCCTAACAACCACCAACCTTGCTACTCTAACCCCAACCCTAACAAACACCAACCATGCTATTCTAACACCAACCCTAACAAGCCACCAACCTTGCTATTTTAACATCAACCCTAACAACCACCAACCTTGCTATTCTAACCCCAACCCAAACAACAACCACCAACCTTGCTGCTAACCCCAACCCTAACAACAACCAACCCTGCCCTAACACCAAGCCTAACATCCACCAACCTTGCTACTCTAACCCCAACCCTAACAACCACCAACCTTGCTACTATAACCCCAACCCTAAAAGCCACCAACCTTGCTATTCTAACACCAACCCTAACAACCACCAGCCTTGCTACTCTAACACCAACGCTAAAAGCCACCAACCTTGCTACTCTAACCCCAACCCTAACAAACCACCAACCTTGCTACTATAACCCCAACCCCAACCCTAACAACCACCAACCTTGCTATTCTAACACCAACCCTAACAACCACCGACCTTGCTGCTCTAACACCAACCCTAACAGCCACCAACCTTGCTACTCTAACCCCAACCCTAACAACCACCAACCTTGCTACTCTAACCCCAACCCTAACAACCACCAACCTTGCTACTCTAACCCCAACCCTAACAACCACCAACCTTGCTACTCTAACTCTAACCCCAACCCTAACAACCACCAACCTTGCTACTATAACCCCAACCCCAACCCTAAAATCCACTAACCTTGCTATTCTAACATCAACCCTAACCACCAACAACCTTGCTGCTCTAACACCAACCCCAACCCTAACAACCATCAACCTTGCTATTCTAACCCCAACCCCAAACCTAACAACCACCAACCTTGCTATTCTAACCCCAACCCTAACAACAACCAACCTTGCTGCTCTAACACCAAGCCTAACAACCACCAACCTTGCTACTCTAACCCCAACCCTAACAACATCCAATCTTGCTGCTCTAACACCAACCCTAACAGCCAGCAACCTTGCTACTCCAACCCCAACAACCACCAACCTTGCTACTCTAACCCCAACCCTTTCAAACACCAACCATGCTATTCTAATACCAACCCTAACAACCACCAACCTTGCTACTCAAACACCAACGCTAAAAGCCACCAACCTTGCTACTCTAACCCCAACCCAAACAACCACCAACCGTGCTATTCTAACCCCAACCCTAACAACCACCAACCTTGTCGCTCTAACACCAACCCCAACCCTAACAACCACTAACCTTGCTACTCTAACACCAACCCTAACAACCACCAACCTTGCTACTCTAACCCCAACCATAACAACCACTAACCTTGCTACTCTAACACCAGCCCTAACAACCACCAACACTGCTACTCTAAACCCAACCCCAACCCTAAAAGCCACCAACCTTGCTACTCTAACCCCAACCCTAACAACCACCAACCCTGCTACAATCCCAACCCTAAAAGCCACCAACCTTGCTACTCTAACCCTAACCCTAACAACCACCAACCTTGCTACTCTAACTCTAACCCCAACCTAACAACCACCGACCTTGCTGCTCTAACACCAACCCTAACAGCCAGCAACCTTGCTACTCCAACCCCAACCCTAACAACCACCAACCTTGCTACTCTAACCCCAACCCTAACAAACCACCAACCTTGCTATTCTAACACCAACCCTAACAACCACCAACCTTGCTACTATAACCCCAACCCCAACCCTAACACCGACCAACCTTGCCTCTAACCCCAACCCTAACAACCACCAACCTTGCTACTAACCCCTAACCCCAACCCTAACAACCACCAACCTTGCTATTCTAAAACCACCTAACAACCCCAACCTTGCTATTCTAACAACCCCAACCCTAACAACCACCAACCTTGCTATTCTAACCCCAACCCTAACAACCACCAACCTTGCCAACTCTAACCCAAGCCTAACATCCACCAACCTTGCTACCTAACCCCAACCCTAACAACCACCAACCTTGCTATTCTAACCCCAACCCTAACAACAACCAATCTTGCTGCTCTAACACCAACCCTAACAGCCAGCAACCTTGCTACTCCAACCCCAACAACCACCAACCTTGCTACTCTAACCCCAACCCTTTCAAACACCAACCATGCTATTCTAATACCAACCCTAACACCGACCAACCTTGCTACTCTAACCCCAACCCTAACAACCACCAACCTTGCTACTATAACCCCAACCCCAACCCTAAAATCCCCTAACCTTGCTATTCTAACATCAACCCTAACAACCAACAACCTTGCTGCTCTAACACCAACCCCAACCCTAACAACCACCAACCTTGCTATTCTAACCCCAACCCCAAACCTAACAACCACCAACCTAGCTATTCTAACACCAAGCCTAACAACCACCAACCTTGCTACTCTAACCCCAACCCTAACAAACACCAACCATGCATTTCTATCACCAACCCTAAAAGCCACCAACCTTGCTATTTTAACATCAACCCTAACAACCACCAACCTTGCTATTGTAACCCCAACCCTAACAACAACCAACCCTGCTGCTCTAACACCAAGCCTAACATCCACCAACCTTGCTACTCTAACCCCAACCCTAACAACCACCAACCTTGCTACTATAACCCCAACCCTAAAAGCCACCAACCTTGCTATTCTAACACCAACCCTAACAACCACCAGCCTTGCTACTCTAACCCAACCCTAAAACCACCAACCTTGCTACTCTAACCCCAACCCTAACAAACCACCAACCTTGCTACTATAACCCCAACCCCAACCCTAACAACCACCAACCTTGCTATTCTAACACCAACCCTAACAACCACCAACCCTAACACCAACCCTAACAGCCACCAACCTTGCTACTCTAACCCCAACCCTAACAACCACCAACCTTGCTACTCTAACCCCAACCCTAACAACCACCAACCTTGCTACTCTAACCCAACCCTAACAACCACCAACCCTAATTTAACCCTAACCCCAACCCTAACAACCACCAACCTTGCTACTATAACCCCAACCCCAACCCTAAAATCCACTAACCTTGCTATTCTAACATCAACCCTAACCACCAACAACCTTGCTGCTCTAACACCAACCCCAACCCTAACAACCATCAACCTTGCTATTCTAACCCCAACCCCAAACCTAACAACCACCAACCTTGCTATTCTAACCCCAACCCTAACAACAACCAACCTTGCTGCTCTAACACCAAGCCTAACAACCACCAACCTTGCTACTCTAACCCCAACCCTAACAACATCCAATCTTGCTGCTCTAACACCAACCCTAACAACCACCAACCTTGCTACTCCAACCCCAACAACCACCAACCTTGCTACTCTAACCCCAACCCTTTCAAACACCAACCATGCTATTCTAATACCAACCCTAACAACCACCAACCTTGCTACTCAAACACCAAAGCTAAAAGCCACCAACCTTGCTACTCTAACCCCAACCCAAACAACCACCAACCGTGCTATTCTAACCCCAACCCTAACAACAACCAACCTTGTCGCTCTAACACCAACCCCAACCCTAACAACCACAACCTTGCTACTCTAACCCCAACCCTAACAACCACCAACCTTGCTACCCTAACCCAACCCCAACCCTAAAAGCCACCAACCCAACCTAACCCCAACCCTAACAACCACCAACCTTGCCCCTAACCTCTAACAAACCCTAACCCCAACCCTAACAACCACCAACCTTGCTACTCTAACCCCAACCCTAACAACCACCAACCTTGCTACTCTAACCCCAACCCTAACAAACCACCAACCTTGCTATTCTAACCCAACCCTAACAACCACCAAACTCTAACTCTAACCCCAACCCTAACAACCACCAACCTTGCTACTATAACCCCAACCCCAACCCTAACAACCACCAACCTTGCTACTCTAACCCCAACCCTAACAACCACCAACCCCCAACTATAACCCCAACCCCAACCCTAAAACCACTAACCTTGCTATTCTAACATCAACCCTAACAACCACCAACCTTGCTATTCTAACCCCAACTAAAACCTAACAACCACCAACCTTGCTATTCTAACCCCAACCCTAACAACAACCAACCTTGCTGCTCTAACACCAACCCTAACAACCACCAACCTTGCTACTCTAACCCCAACCCAACAAACACCAACCATGATATTCTAACACCAACCCTAAAAGCCACCAACCTTGCTATTTTAACTAACCCCAACCCTAACAACCACCAACCTTGCTGCTCTAACACCAACCCCAAGCCTAACAACCACCAACCTTGCTACTCTAACCCCAACCCTAACAAACACCAACCTTGCTACCTAATCCTAACCCCAACCCTAACAACCACCAACCTTGCTACTATAACCCCAACCCCAACCCTAACAACCACCAACCTTGCTACTCTAACCCCAACCCTAACAACCACCAACCCCTAACCTAACCCCAACCCTAACAACCACCAACCTTGCTACTCTAACCCCAACCCTAACAACCACCAACCTTGCTACTCCTAACTCTAACCCCAACCCTAACAACCACCAACCTTGCTACTATAACCCCAACCCCAACCCTAAAATCCACTAACCTTGCTATTCTAACATCAACCCTAACCACCAACAACCTTGCTGCTCTAACACCAACCCCAACCCTAACAACCACCAACCTTGCTATTCTAACCCCAACCCCAAACCTAACAACCCCAACCTTGCTATTCTAACCCTAACCAAACAACCAACCTTGCTATTCTAACACCAACCCTAACAACCACCAACCTTGCTACCTAACCCCAACCCTAACAAACACCAACCATGCTATTCTAACACCAACCCTAAAAGCCACCAACCTTGCTATTTTAACATCAACCCTAACAACCACAACCTTGCTGCTCTAACAACCCCAAGCCTAACATCCACCAACCTTGCTATTCTAACCCCAACCCTAACAACCACCAACCTTAATTCTAACCCCAACCCCTAACAGCCAGCAACCTTGCTAACTCCAACCCCAACAACCACCAACCTTGCTACTCTAACCCCAACCCTTTCAAACACCAACCATGCTATTCTAATACCAACCCTAACAACCACCAACCTTGCTACTCAAACACCAACCCTAACAGCCACCAACCTTGCTACTCTAACCCCAACCCTAACAACCACCAACCTTGCTACTATAACCCCAACCCCAACCCTAAAATCCACTAACCTTGCTATTCTAACATCAACCCTAACAACCACCAACCTGCTAACCCTAACCCCAACCTAACAACCACTAACCTTGCTACTCTAACACCAGCCCTAACAACCACCAAACTGCTACTCTAAACCCAACCCCAACCCTAAAAGCCACCAACCTTGCTACTCTAACCCCAACCCTAACAACCACCAACCTTGCTGCCCAATCCCAACCCTAAAAGCCACCAACCTTGCTACTCTAACCCTAACCCTAACAACCACCAACCTTGCTACTCTAACTCTAACCCCAACCCTAACAACCACCGACCTTGCTGCTCTAACACCAACCCTAAAGCCAGCAACCTTGCTACTCCTAACCCCAACCCTAACAACCACCAACCTTGCTAACTCTAACCCCAACCCTAACAAAACCACCAACCTTGCTATTCTAACACCAACCCTAACAACCACCAACCTTGCCTCTAACTCTAACCCCAACCCTAACAACCACCAACCTTGCTACTATAACCCCAACCCCAACCCTAACACCGACCAACCTTGCTACTCTAACCCCAACCCTAACAACCACCAACCTTGCTACTATAACCCCAACCCCAACCCTAAAATCCACTAACCTTGCTATTCTAACATCAACCCTAACAACCAACAACCTTGCTGCTCTAACACCAACCCTAACAAACCACCAACCTTGCTATTCTAACACCAACCCTAACAACCACCAACCTTGCTAACTCTAACTCTAACCCCAACCCTAACAACCACCAACCTTGCTACTATAACCCCAACCCCAACCCTAACACAACCAACCTTGCTACTCTAACCCCAACCCTAACAATCACCAACCTTGCTACTATAACCCCAACCCCAACCCTAAAATCCACAACCTTGCTATTCTAACATCAACCCTAACAACCACCAACCTTGCTATTCTAACCCCAACCCCAAACCTAACAACCACCAACCTTGCTATTCTAACGCCAACCCTAACAACAACCAACCTTGCTGCTCTAACACCAAGCCTAACAACCACCAACCTTGCTACTCTAACCCCAACCCTATCAAACACCAACCATGATATTCTAACACCAACCCTAAAAGCCACCAACCTTGCTATTTTAACATCAACCCTAACAACCACCAACCTTGCTGCTCTAACACCAACCCCAAGCCTAACAACCACCAACCTTGCTACTCTAACCCCAACCCTAACAAACACCAACCATGCTATCCTAACCCCAACCCTAACAAACCACCAACCTTGCTACTATAACCCCAACCCCAACCCTAACAACCACCAACCTTGCTACTCTAACTCTAACCCCAACCCTAACAAACACCAACCATGCTATCCTAACACCAACCCTAACAGCCACCAACCTTGCTACTCTAACCCCAACCCTAACAACCACCAACCCCTAACTCTAACCCCAACCCTAACAACCACCAACCTTGCTACTCTAACCCCAACCCTAACAACCACCAACCTTGCTACTCTAACTCTAACCCCAACCCTAACAACCACCAACCTTGCTACTATAACCCCAACCCCAACCCTAAAATCCACTAACCTTGCTATTCTAACATCAACCCTAACAACCAACAAGCTTGCTGCTCTAACACCAACCCCAACCCTAACAACCACCAACCTTGCTATTCTAACCCCAACCCCAAACCTAACAACCACCAACCTTGCTATTCTAACCCCAACCCTAACAACAACCAACCTTGCTGCTCTAACACCAAGCCTAACAACCACCAACCTTGCTACTCTAACCCCAACCCTAACAAACACCAACCATGCTATTCTAACACCAACCCTAAAAGCCACCAACCTTGCTATTTTAACATCAACCCTAACAACCACAACCTTGCTGCTCTAACACCAAGCCTAACATCCACCAACCTTGCTACTCTAACCCCAAGCCTAACAACCACCAACCTTGCTATTCTAACCCCAACCCTAACAACAACCAATCTTGCTGCTCTAACACCAACCCTAACAGCCAGCAACCTTGCTACTCCAACCCCAACAACCACCAACCTTGCTACTCTAACCCCAACCCTTTCAAACACCAACCATGCTATTCTAATACCAACCCTAACAACCACCAACCTTGCTACTCAAACACCAACGCTAAAAGCCACCGACCTTGCTGCTCTAACACCAACCCTAACAGCCACCAACCTTGCTACTCTAACCCCAACCCTAACAACCACCAACCTTGCTACTATAACCCCAACCCCAACCCTAAAATCCACTAACCTTGCTATTCTAACATCAACCCTAACAACCAACAAGCTTGCTGCTCTAACACCAACCCCAACCCTAACAACCACCAACCTTGCTATTCTAACCCCAACCCCAAACCTAACAACCACCAACCTTGCTATTCTAACCCCAACCCTAACAACAACCAACCTTGCTGCTCTAACACCAAGCCTAACATCCACCAACCTTGCTACTCTAACCCCAAGCCTAACAACCACCAACCTTGCTATTCTAACCCCAACCCTAACAACAACCAATCTTGCTGCTCTAACACCAACCCTAACAGCCAGCAACCTTGCTACTCCAACCCCAACAACCACCAACCTTGCTACTCTAACCCCAACCCTTTCAAACACCAACCATGCTATTCTAATACCAACCCTAACAACCACCAACCTTGCTACTCAAACACCAACGCTAAAAGCCACCAACCTTGCTACTCTAACCCCAACCCAAACAACCACCAACCGTGCTATTCTAACCCCAACCCTAACAACCACCAACCTTGCTACTATAACCCCAACCCTAAAATCCACTAACCTTGCTATTCTAACATCAACCCTAACAACCAACAAGCTTGCTGCTCTAACACCAACCCCAACCCTAACAACCACCAACCTTGCTATTCTAACCCCAACCCTAACAACAACCAACCTTGCTGCTCTAACACCAAGCCTAACAACCACCAACCTTGCTAACCAACTAACCCCAACCCTAACAAACACCAACCATGCTATTCTAACACCAACCCTAAAAGCCACCAACCTTGCTATTTTAACATCAACCCTAACAACCACAACCTTGCTGCTCTAACACCAAGCCTAACATCCACCAACCTTGCTACTCTAACCCCAAGCCTAACAACCACCAACCTTGCTATTCTAACCCCAACCCTAACAGCCAGCAACCTTGCTACTCCAACCCCAACAACCACCAACCTTGCTACTCTAACCCCAACCCTTTCAAACACCAACCATGCTATTCTAATACCAACCCCAACCACCAACCTTGCTACTCAAACACCAACCCTAACAGCCACCAACCCTACTCTAACCCCAACCCTAACAACCACCAACCTTGCTACAATAACCCCAACCCCAACCCTAAAATCCACTAACCTTGCTATTCTAACATCAACCCTAACAACCACCAACCTTGCTACTCTAACCCCAACCCTAAAAGCCACCAACCTTGCTACTCTAACCCCAACCCTAACAACCACCAACCTTGCTGCTACAATCCCAAGCCTAAAAGCCACCAACCTTGCTACTCTAACCCTAACCCTAACAACCACCAACCTTGCTACTCTAACTCTAACCCCAACCCTAACAACCACCAACCTTGCTGCCTAACACCAACCCTAACAGCCCAACCTTGCTACTCCAACCCCAACCCTAACAACCACCAACCTTGCTACTCTAACCCCAACCCTAACAAACCACCAACCTTGCTATTCTAACACCAACCCTAACAACCACCAACCTTGCTACTCTAACTCTAACCCCAACCCTAACAACCACCAACCTTGCTACTATAACCCCAACCCCAACCCTAACACCCACCAACCTTGCTACTCTAACCCCAACCCTAACAACCACCAACCTTGCTACTATAACCCCAACCCCAACCCTAAAATCCACTAACCTTGCTATTCTAACATCAACCCTAACAACCAACAACCTTGCTGCTCTAACACCAACCCTAACAAACCACCAACCTTGCTATTCTAACACCAACCCTAACAACCACCAACCTTGCTACTCTAACCCCAACCCTAACAACCACCAACCTTGCTACTCTAACTCTAACCCCAACCCTAACAACCACCAACCTTGCTACTATAACCCCAACCCCAACCCTAAAATCCACTAACCTTGCTATTCTAACATCAACCCTAACAACCAACAACCTTGCTGCTCTAACACCAACCCCAACCCTAACAACCACCAACCTTGCTATTCTAACCCCAACCCCAAACCTAACAACCACCAACCTTGCTATTCTAACCCTAACCCTAACAACAACCAACCTTGCTGCTCTAACACCAAGCCTAACAACCACCAACCTTGCTACTCTAACCCCAACCCTAACAAACACCAACCATGCTATTCTAACACCAACCCTAAAAGCCACCAACCTTGCTATTTTAACATCAACCCTAACAACCACAACCTTGCTGCTCTAACACCAAGCCTAACATCCACCAACCTTACTACTCTAACCCCAAGCCTAACAACCACCAACCTTGCTATTCTATCCCCAACCCTAACAGCCAGCAACCTTGCTACTCCAACCCCAACAACCACCAACCTTGCTACTCTAACCCCAACCCTTTCAAACACCAACCATGCTATTCTAATACCAACCCTAACAACCACCAACCTTGCTACTCAAACACCAACCCTATCAGCCACCAACCTTGCTACTCTAACCCCAACCCTAACAACCACCAACCTTGCTACTATAACCCCAACCCCAACCCTAAAATCCACTAACCTTGCTATTCTAACATCAACCCTAACAACCACCAACCTTGCTACTCTAACCCCAACCATAACAACCACTAACCTTGCTACTCTAACACCAGCCCTAACAACCACCAACACTGCTACTCTAAACCCAACCCCAACCCTAAAAGCCACCAACCTTGCTACTCTAACCCCAACCCTAACAACCACCAACCTTGCTGCTACAATCCCAAGCCTAAAAGCCACCAACCTTGCTACTCTAACCCTAACCCTAACAACCACCAACCTTGCTACTCTAACTCTAACCCCAACCCTAACAACCACCGACCTTGCTGCTCTAACACCAACCCTAACAGCCAGCAACCTTGCTACTCCAACCCCAACCCTAACAACCACCAACCTTGCTACTCTAACCCCAACCCTAACAAACCACCAACCTTGCTATTCTAACACCAACCCTAACAACCACCAACCTTGCTACTCTAACTCTAACCCCAACCCTAACAACCACCAACCTTGCTACTATAACCCCAACCCCAACCCTAACACCGACCAACCTTGCTACTCTAACCCCAACCCTAACAACCACCAACCTTGCTACTATAACCCCAACCCCAACCCTAAAATCCACTAACCTTGCTATTCTAACATCAACCCTAACAACCAACAACCTTGCTGCTCTAACACCAACCCTAACAAACCACCAACCTTGCTATTCTAACACCAACCCTAACAACCACCAACCTTGCTACTCTAACTCTAACCCCAACCCTAACAACCACCAACCTTGCTACTATAACCCCAACCCCAACCCTAACACCGACCAACCTTGCTACTCTAACCCCAACCCTAACAATCACCAACCTTGCTACTATAACCCCAACCCCAACCCTAAAATCCACTAACCTTGCTATTCTAACATCAACCCTAACAACCACCAACCTTGCTATTCTAACCCCAACCCCAAACCTAACAACCACCAACCTTGCTATTCTAACCCCAACCCTAACAACAACCAACCTTGCTGCTCTAACACCAAGCCTAACAACCACCAACCTTGCTACTCTAACCCCAACCCTATCAAACACCAACCATGGTATTCTAACACCAACCCTAAAAGCCACCAACCTTGCTATTTTAACATCAACCCTAACAACCACCAACCTTGCTGCTCTAACACCAACCCCAAGCCTAACAACCACCAACCTTGCTACTCTAACCCCAACCCTAACAAACACCAACCATGCTATCCTAACCCCAACCCTAACAAACCACCAACCTTGCTACTATAACCCCAACCCCAACCCTAACAACCACCAACCTTGCTACTCTAACCCCAACCCTAACAAACACCAACCATGCTATCCTAACACCAACCCTAACAGCCACCAACCTTGCTACTCTAACCCCAACCCTAACAACCACCAACCTTGCTACTCTAACCCCAACCCTAACAACCACCAACCTTGCTACTCTAACCCCAACCCTAACAACCACCAACCTTGCTACTCTAACTCTAACCCCAACCCTAACAACCACCAACCTTGCTACTATAACCCCAACCCCAACCCTAAAATCCACTAACCGTGCTATTCTAACATCAACCCTAACAACCAACAAGCTTGCTGCTCTAACACCAACCCCAACCCTAACAACCACCAACCTTGCTATTCTAACCCCAACCCCAAACCTAACAACCACCAACCTTGCTATTCTAACCCCAACCCTAACAACAACCAACCTTGCTGCTCTAACACCAAGCCTAACAACCACCAACCTTGCTACTCTAACCCCAACCCTAACAAACACCAACCATGCTATTCTAACACCAACCCTAAAAGCCACCAACCTTGCTATTTTAACATCAACCCTAACAACCTCAACCTTGCTGCTCTAACACCAAGCCTAACATCCACCAACCTTGCTACTCTAACCCCAAGCCTAACAACCACCAACCTTGCTATTCTAACCCCAACCCTAACAACAACCAATCTTGCTGCTCTAACACCAACCCTAACAGCCAGCAACCTTGCTACTCCAACCCCAACAACCACCAACCTTGCTACTCTAACCCCAACCCTTTCAAACACCAACCATGCTATTCTAATACCAACCCTAACAACCACCAACCTTGCTACTCAAACACCAACGCTAAAAGCTACCAACCTTGCTACTCTAACCCCAACCCAAACAACCACCAACCGTGCTATTCTAACCCCAACCCTAACAACCACCGACCTTGCTGCTCTAACACCAACCCTAACAGCCAGCAACCTTGCTACTCCAACCCCAACCCTAACAACCACCAACCTTGCTACTCTAACCCCAACCCTAACAAACACCAACCATGCTATTCTAACACCAACCCTAACAACCACCAGCCTTGCTACTCTAACACCAACGCTAAAAGCCACCAACCTTGCTACTCTAACCCCAACCCTAACAACCACCAACCTTGCTACTCTAACCCCAACCCTAACAAACCACCAACCTTGCTATTCTAACACCAACCCTAACAACCACCAACCTTGCTACTCTAACTCTAACCCCAACCCTAACAACCACCAACCTTGCTACTATAACCCCAACCCCAACCCTAACACCGACCAACCTTGCTACTCTAACCCCAACCCTAACAACCACCAACCTTGCTACTATAACCCCAACCCCAACCCTAAAATCCACTAACCTTGCTATTCTAACATCAACCCTAACAACCAACAACCTTGCTGCTCTAACACCAACCCCAACCCTAACAACCACCAACCTTGCTATTCTAACCCCAACCCCAAACCTAACTACCACCAACCTAGCTATTCTAACCCCAACCCTAACAACAACCAACCTTGCTGCTCTAACACCAAGCCTAACAACCACCAACCTTGCTACTCTAACCCCAACCCTAACAAACACCAACCATGCTATTCTATCACCAACCCTAAAAGCCACCAACCTTGCTATTTTAACATCAACCCTAACAACCACCAACCTTGCTATTCTAACCCCAACCCCAAACCTAACAACCACCAACCTTGCTATTCTAACCCCAACCCTAACAACCACCAACCTTGCTACTCAAACACCAACGCTAGAAGCCACCGACCTTGCTGCTCTAACACCAACCCTAACAGCAACCAACCTTGCTACTCTAACCCCAACCCTAACAACCACCAACCTTGCTACTCTAACTCTAACCCCAACCCTAACAACCACCAACCTTGCTACTATAACCCCAACCCCAACCCTAAAATCCACTAACCTTGCTATTCTAACATCAACCCTAACAACCAACAAGCTTGCAGCTCTAACACCAACCCCAACCCTAACAACCACCAACCTTGCTATTCTAACCCCAACCCCAAACCTAACAACCACCAACCTTGCTATTCTAACCCCAACCCTAACAACAACCAACCTTGCTGCTCTAACACCAAGCCTAACAACCACCAACCTTGCTACTCTAACCCCAACCCTAACAAACACCAACCATGCTATTCTAACACCAACCCTAAAAGCCACCAACCTTGCTATTTTAACATCAACCCTAACAACCACAACCTTGCTGCTCTAACCCCAAGCCTAACAACCACCAACCTTGCTATTCTAACCCCAACCCTAACAACAACCAATCTTGCTGCTCTAACACCAACCCTAACAGCCAGCAACCTTGCTACTCCAACCCCAACAACCACCAACCTTGCTATTCTAACCCCAACCCTTTCAAACACCAACCATGCTATTCTAATACCAACCCTAACAACCACCAACCTTGCTACTCAAACACCAACGCTAAAAGCTACCAACCTTGCTACTCTAACCCCAACCCAAACAACCACCAACCTTGCTATTCTAACCCCAACCCTAACAACCACCGACCTTGCTGCTCTAACACCAACCCTAACAGCCAGCAACCTTGCTACTCCAACCCCAACCCTAACAACCACCAACCTTGCTACTCTAACCCCAACCCTAACAAACACCAACCATGCTATTCTAACACCAACCCTAACAACCACCAACCTTGCTACTCTAACCCCAACCCTAAAAGCCACCAACCTTGCTACTCTAACCCCAACCCTAACAACCACCAACCTTGCTACTCTAACCCCAACCCTAACAAACCACCAACCTTGCTATTCTAACACCAACCCTAACAACCACCAACCTTAACTACTCTAACCCTAACCCCAACCCTAACAACCACCAACCCCAACCCCAACCCCAACCCTAACACCAACCAACCTTGCTACTCTAACCCCAACCCTAACAACCACCAACCTTGCTACTATAACCCCAACCCCAACCCTAAAATCCACTAACCTTGCTATTCTAACATCAACCCTAACAACCAACAACCTTGCTGCTCTAACACCAACCCCAACCCTAACAACCACCAACCTTGCTATTCTAACCCCAACCCCAAACCTAACTACCACCAACCTAGCTATTCTAACCCCAACCCTAACAACAACCAACCTTGCTGCTCTAACACCAAGCCTAACAACCACCAACCTTGCTACTCTAACCCCAACCCTAACAAACACCAACCATGCTATTCTATCACCAACCCTAAAAGCCACCAACCTTGCTATTTTAACATCAACCCTAACAACCACCAACCTTGCTATTCTAACCCCAACCCCAAACCTAACAACCACCAACCTTGCTATTCTAACCCCAACCCAACCCTAACAACCACCAACCTTGCTACTCAAACACCAACCTAACAACCACCAACCTTGCTGCTCTAACACCAACCCTAACAGCAACCAACCTTGCTACTCTAACCCCAACCCTAACAACCACCAACCTTGCTACTCTAACCCTAACCCCAACCCTAACAACCACCAACCTTGCTACTATAACCCCAACCCCAACCCTAAAATCCACTAACCTTGCTATTCTAACATCAACCCTAACAACAACCAACAACCAACAGCTCTAACACCAACCCCAACCCTAACAACCACCAACCTTGCTATTCTAACCCCAACCCCAAACCTAACAACCACCAACCTTGCTATTCTAACCCCAACCCTAACAACAACCAACCTTGCTGCTCTAACACCAAGCCTAACAACCACCAACCTTGCTACTCTAACCCCAACCCTAACAAACACCAACCATGCTATTCTAACACCAACCCTAAAAGCCACCAACCTTGCTATTTTAACATCAACCCTAACAACCACAACCTTGCTGCTCTAACCCCAAGCCTAACAACCACCAACCTTGCTATTCTAACCCCAACCCTAACAACAACCAACCTTGCTACTCTAACACCAACCCTAACAGCCACCAACCTTGCCAACTCCAACCCCAACAACCACCAACCTTGCTACTCTAACCCCAACCCTTTCAAACACCAACCATGCTATTCTAATACCAACCCTAACAACCACCAACCTTGCTACTCAAACACCAACGCTAAAAGCTACCCAACCTTGCTACTCTAACCCCAACCCAAACAACCACCAACCGTGCTAAATTCTAACCCCAACCCTAACAACCACCAACCTTGCTGCTCTAACACCAACCCTAACAACCACCAACCTTGCTACTCCAACCCCAACCCTAACAACCACCAACCTTGCTACTCTAACCCCAACCCTAACAAACACCAACCATGCTATTCTAACACCAACCCTAACAACCACCAACCTTGCAACTCTAACACCAACCCTAAAAGCCACCAACCTTGCTACTCTAACCCCAACCCTAACAACCACCAACCTTGCTACTCTAACCCCAACCCTAACAAAACCACCAACCTTGCTATTCTAACACCAACCCTAACAACCACCAACCTTGCTACTCTAACTCTAACCCCAACCCTAACAACCACCAACCTTGCTACTAACCCCAACCCCAACCCTAACACCACCAACCTTGCCAACTCTAACCCCAACCCTAACAACCACCAACCTTGCTACTATAACCCCAACCCCAACCCTAAAATCCACTAACCTTGCTATTCTAACATCAACCCTAACAACCAACAACCTTGCTGCTCTAACACCAACCCCAACCCTAACAACCACCAACCTTGCTATTCTAACCCCAACCCCAAACCTAACAACCACCAACCTGCTATTCTAACCAACCCCAACCCTAACAACAACCAACCTTGCTGCTCTAACACCAAGCCTAACAACCACCAACCTTGCTACTCTAACCCCAACCCTAACAAACACCAACCATGCTATTCTATCACCAACCCTAAAAGCCACCAACCTTGCTATTTTAACATCAACCCTAACAACCACCAACCTTGCTATTCTAACCCCAACCCCAAACCTAACAACCACCAACCTTGCTATTCTAACCCCAACCCTAACAACCACCAACCTTGCTACTCAAACACCAACCCTAGAAGCCACCGACCTTGCTGCTCTAACACCAACCCTAACAGCAACCAACCTTGCTACTCTAACCCCAACCCTAACAACCACCAACCTTGCTACTCTAACTCTAACCCCAACCCTAACAACCACCAACCTTGCTACTATAACCCCAACCCCAACCCTAAAATCCACTAACCTTGCTATTCTAACATCAACCCTAACAACCAACAAGCTTGCAGCTCTAACACCAACCCCAACCCTAACAACCACCAACCTTGCTATTCTAACCCCAACCCCAAACCTAACAACCACCGACCTTGCTGCTCTAACACCAACCCTAACAGCCACCAACCTTGCTACTCTAACCCCAACCCTAACAACCACCAACCTTGCTACTCTAACCCCAACCCTAACAACCACCAACCTTGCTACTCTAACCCCAACCCTAACAACCAACAACCTTGCTATTTTAACATCAACCCTAACAACCACCAACCTTGCTATTCTAACCCCAACCCCAAGCCTAACAACCACCAACCTTGCTACTCGAACCCCAACCCTAACAAACACCAACCATGCTATTCAAACACCAACCCTAAAAGCCACCAACCTTGCTATTTTAACATCAACCCTAACAACCACCAACCTTGCTATTCTAACCCCAACCCCAAACCTAACAACCACCAACCTTGCTATTCTAACCCCAACCCTAACAACAACCAACCTTGCTGCTCTAACACCAAGCCTAACATCCACCAACCTTGCTACTCTAACCCCAACCCTAACAACCACCAACCTTGCTACTATAACCCCAACCCTAAAAGCCACCAACCTTGCTATTTTAACATCAACCCTAACAACCACCAACCTTGCTGCTCTAACACCAAGCCTAACATCCACCAACCTTGCTAATCTAACCCCAAGCCTAACAACCACCAACCTTGCTATTCTAACCCCAACCCTAACAACAACCAATCTTGCTGCTCTAACACCAAGCCTAACATCCACCAACCTTGCTACTCTAACCCCAACCCTAACAACCACCAACCTTGCTGCTCTTACACCAACCCTAACAAACACCAACCATACTATTCTAACACCAACCCTAACAAACCACCAACCTTGCTACTATAACCCCACCCCCAACCCTAACAACCAACAACCTTGCTACTCTAACCCCAAACCTAACAACCACCAACCTTGCTACTCTAACCCCAACCATAGCAACCACCAACCTTGCTACTCTAACCCCAACCCTAACAACCACCAACATTGCTACTATAAACCCAACCCCAACTCTAACAACCACCAACCTTGCTACTCTAACCCCAACCCTAACAACCACCAACATTGCTACTATAAACCCAACCCCAACCCTAAAAGCCACCAACCTTGCTATTTTAACATCAACCCTAACAACCACCAACCTTGCTATTCTAACCCCAACCCCAAACCTAACAAAAACCAACCTTGCTATTCTAACCCCAACCGGAACAACAACCAACCTTGCTGCTCTAACACCAAGACTAACATCCACCAACCTTGCTACTCTAACCCCAACCCTAACAACCACCAACCTTGCTACTATAACCCCAACCCTAAAAGCCACCAACCTTGCTATTTTAACATCAACCCTAACAACCACCAACCTTGCTGCTCTAACACCAAGCCTAACATCCACCAACCTTGCTAATATAACCCCAAGCCTAACAACCACCAACCTTGCTATTCTAACCCCAACCCTAACAACAACCAATCTTGCTGCTCTAACACCAACCCTAACAAACACCAACCATACTATTCTAACACCAACCCTAACAAACCACCAACCTTGCTACTATAACCCCACCCCCAACCCTAACAACCAACAACCTTGCTACTCTAACCCCAACCCTAACAACCACCAACCTTGCTACTCTAACTAACAACCAACCTAAAAACCACCAACCTTGCTACTCTAACCCCAACCCTAACAACCACCAACATTGCTACTATAAACCCAACCCCAACTCTAACAACCACCAACCTTGCTATTCTAACCCCAACCCTAACAACCACCAACCTTGCTGCTCTAACCCCAACCCCAACAACCACCAACCTTGCTACTATAACCCCAACCCTAAAAAGCCACCAACCTTGCTATTCTAACATCAACCCTAACAAACCACCAACCTTGCTATTCTAACACCAACCCCAACCCTAACAACCACCAACCTTGCTGCTCTAACCCCAACCCTAACAACCACCAACCTTGCTATTCTAACCCCAACCCTAACAACCACAACCTTGCTGCTCTAACTCCAACCCTAACAACCACCATCCTTGCTACTCTAACACCAATGCTAACAACCACCAACCTTGCTACTCTAACCCCAACCCTAAAAGCCAACAACCTTGCTATTCTAACATCAACCCTAACAACCACCAACTCTAACACCAACCCCAACCCTAATAACAACCAACCTTGCTATTCTAACACCAACCCCAACCCTAACAACCACCAACCTTGCTATTCTAACACCAAACCCAACCCTAACAACCACCAACCTTGCTGCTCTAACACCAACCCCAAACCTAACCCAACCACCAACATTGCTATTCTAACCCCAACCCTAACAACCACCGTCCTTGCTGCTCTAACACCAACCCTAACAACCACCAACCTTGCTACTCTAACCCACAACCCTAAAAGCCACCAACCTTGCTATTCTAAAATCAACCCTAACAACCACCAACCTTGCTGCTCTAACACCAACCCCAACCCTAATTTCCACCAACCTTGCTATTCTAACACCAACCCCAACCCTAACAACCACCAACCTTGCTATTCTAACACCAACCCCAACCCTAACAACCACCAACCTTGCTGCTCTTACACCAACCCCAACCCTAACAACCACCAACCTTGCTACTAACCCCAATCCAATCCTAAAAGCCACCAACCTTACTATTCTAACATCAACCCTAACAACCACCAACCTTGCTGCTCTAACACCAACCCCAACCCTAACAACCACCAACCTTGCTGCTCTAACACCAACCCCAACCCTAACAACCACCAACCTTGCTATTCTAACCCCAACCCTAACAACCACCAACCTTGCTGCTCTAACACCAACCCCAACCCTAACAACCCACCAACCTTGCTGCTCTAACACCAACCCCAACCTAACAACCACCAACCTTGCTATTCTAACCCTAACCATAACAACCACAACCTTGCTACCCTAACACCAACCCTAACAACCACCAACCTTGCTACTCTAACCCCAACCCCAACCCTAACCCAAACCACCAACCTTGCTACTCTAACCCCAACCCTAACAACCACCAACCTTGCTACTATAACACCAACCCCAACCTAACAGCCACCAACCTTGCTGCTCTAACACCAACCCTAACAAACACCAACCTTGCTATTCTAACCCCAACCCTAACAACCACCAACCCTCTAACACCAACCCCAACCCTAACAACCACCAACCTTGCTGCTCTAACACCAACCCCAACCAACCCTAACAACCACCAACCTTGCTATTCTAACACCAACCCCAACCCTAACAACCACCAACCTTGCTATTCTAACACCAACCCCAACACTAACAACCACCAACCTTGCTGCTCTAACACCAACCCCAACCCTAACAACCACCAACCTTGCTATTCTAACCCCAACCCTAACAACCACCGTCCTTGCTGCTCTAACACCAACCCTAACAACCACCAACCTTGCTACTCTAACCCCAACCCTAAAACCACCAACCTTGCTACTATAACCCCAACCTAAAAAGCCACCAACCTTGCTATTTTAACATCAACCCTAACAACCACCAACCTTGCTGCTCTAACACCAACCCCAACATCCCAACCACCAACCTTGCTAATATAACCCCAACCCTAACAACCACCAACCTTGCAATTCTAACCCCAACCTAACAACACCAATCTTGCTGCTCTAACACCAACCCTAACAAACACCAACCATACTATTCTAACACCAACCCTAACAAACCACCAACCTTGCTACTATAACCCCACCCCCAACCCTAACAACCAACAACCTTGCTACTCTAACCCCAACCCTAACAACCACCAACCTTGCTACTCTAACCCCAACCATAGCAACCACCAACCTTACTACTCTAACCCCAACCCTAACAACCACCAACATTGCTACTATAAACCCAACCCCAACTCTAACAACCACCAACCTTGCTATTCTAACCCCAACCCTAACAACCACCGTCCTTGCTGCTCTAACCCCAACCCCAGCAACTACCAACCTTGCTACTATAACCCCAACCCTAAAAGCCACCAACCTTGCTATTCTAACATCAACCCTAACAACCACCAACCTTGCTGCTCTAACACCAACCCCAACCCTAATAACCACCAACTTTGCTATTCTAACACCAACCCCAACCCTAACAACCACCAACCTTGCTGCTCTAACTCCAACCCTAACAACCACCGTCCTTGCTATTCTAACCCCAACCCTAACAACCACCGACCTTGCTGCTCTAACTCCAACCCTAACAACCACCGTCCTTGCTGCTCTAACACCAATGCTAACAACCACCAACCTTGCTACTCTAACCCCAACCCTAAAAGCCAACAACCTTGCTATTCTAACATCAACCCTAACAACCACCAACCTTGCTGCTCTAACACCAACCCCAACCCTAATAACAACCAACCTTGCTATTCTAACACCAACCCCAACCCTAACAACCACCAACCTTGCTATTCTAACACCAACCCCAACACTAACAACCACCAACCTTGCTGCTCTTACACCAACCGCAAACCTAACAACCACCAACATTGCTATTCTAACCCCAACCCTAACAACCACCGTCCTTGCTGCTCTAACACCAACCCTAACAACCACCAACCTTGCTACTCTAACCACAACCCTAAAAGCCACCAACCTTGCTATTCTAAAATCAACCCTAACAACCACCAACCTTGCTGCTCTAACACCAACCCCAACCTTAATTTCCACCAGCCTTGCTATTCTAACACCAACCCCAACCCTAACAACCACCAACCTTGCTATTCTAACACCAACCCCAACCCTAACAACCACCAACCTTGCTGCTCTTACACCAACCCCAACCCTAACAACCACCAACCTTGCTACTATGACCCCAATCCTAAAAGCCACCAACCTTACTATTCTAACATCAACCCTAACAACCACCAACCTTGCTGCTCTAACACCAACCCCAACCCTAACAACCACCAACCTTGCTGCTCTAACACCAACCCCAAGCCTAACAAACACCAACCTTGCTATTCTAACCCCAACCCTAACAACCACCAACCTTGCTGCTCTAACACCAACCCCAACCCTAACAACCACCAACCTTGCTGCTCTAACACCAACCCCAAGCCTAACAAACACCAACCTTGCTATTCTAACCCTAACCATAACAACCACTATCCTTGCTACCCTAACACCAACCCTAACAACCACCAACCTTGCTACTCTAACCCCAACCCCAACCCTAACCCAAACCACCAACCTTGCTACTCTAACCCCAACCCTGACAACCACCAACCTTGCTGCTCTAACACCAACCCCAACCATAACAACCACCAACCTTGCTGCTCTAACACCAACCCCAAGTCTAACAAACACCAACCTTGCTATTCTAACCCCAACCCTAACAACCACCAACCTTGCTGCTCTAACACCAACCCCAACCCTAACAACCACCAACCTTGCTGCTCTAACACCAACCCCAACCCTAATAACCACCAACCTTGCTATTCTAACACCAACCCCAACCCTAACAACCACCAACCTTGCTATTCTAACACCAACCCCAACACTAACAACCACCAACCTTGCTGCTCTTACACCAACCCCAACCCTAACAACCACCAACATTGCTATTCTAACCCCAACCCTAACAACCACCGTCCTTGCTGCTCTAACACCAACCCTAACAACCACCAACCTTGCTACTCTAACCCCAACCCTAAAAGCCACCAACCTTGCTATTCTAAAATCAACCCTAACAACCACCAACCTTGCTACTCTAACCCCAACCCCAACCCTAACCCAAACCACCAACCTTGCTACTCTAACCCCAACCCTGACAACCACCAACCTTGCTTCTCTAACCCCAACCCCAACCCAAACCACCAACCTTGCTACTCTCACCCCAACCCCAACCCTAACCACCAACCTTGCTATTCTAACCCCAACCCTAACAACCACCAACCTTGCTACTCTAACCCTAACCCTAACCCAAATCAACAACCTTGCTACTATAACCCCAACCCTAACCCAAATCACCAACCTTGCTACTCTCAACCTAACCCTAACCACCAACCTTGCTATTTGTCTGCTAGTGTAACATACCTTGCCCCCCCCCTTTCACTACTCTGAGTGGCTAATAAGTCTGACTGCACATCTGACTGGCTGACTTACTGCAAATTGAGAAATTATGTAACTAAACTCAACAAAATGGAGATGAAAATTAGGCAGGAATTGCCAACAACGAACAGTGAGCCATCGTATTCATGCATTAAAAAATATTTTTATAAACCCAAGAGTGGTAAAGCAACCTTTACTGGTTTTAAGAGCAGACCTATAATCTTGCTGCCAGCTCCTAGCAGCTCCTAGCAAAATTGTGTTTGACCAAATACAATGCTATTTCTTTGTAAACAAATTAACAACAGACTTTCAGCATGGTTATAGAGAAGGCCACTCAACATGTTCTGCACTGACACAAATTACTAATGATTGGTTGAACGATATTGAAAATAAGAAGATTGTGGGAGCAGTACTGTTAGATTTCAGTGCAGCCTTTAATATTATTGACCATAAACGTATGTGTTATGGCTTTTCAAACTCTGCCATATTGTGGATTTAGAGCTATCTATCTAATAGAACTCAAAGGGTTTTCTGTAATGGAACTTCTCTAATGTCATACATGTAAAGTGTGGTGTACCGCAGGGCATCTCTCTAGGCCCTCTAATATATTCTATTTTTACCACTGCCCTGCCACTGGCATTAAACAAAGCATGTGTGTCCATGTATGCTGATGATTAAACCATATGCGCATCAGCAACCACAGCTACTGAAGTCACTGAAACCCGCAACAAAGAATTGCAGTCTGTTTTGGAATGGGTGGCCAGTAATAAACTGGAAGGAACATCTATAAAACTAGGAGAATTGTATTTGGTACAAATATTTCCTAAGTTATAGACCTCAGCTGAATCTAGTAATGAATGTGTGGCTGTTGAAGAGTTGAGGAGACTAAATTAATTGGTGTTACATTAGATTGTGAACTGTCATGGTCAACATATAGATTCAGTGGTTGTAAAGATGGGGACAGGTCTGTCCGTAATAAAGAGAAGCTCTGCTTTTTTGACACCACACTACAAAAAGCAAGTTCTGCAGGCTCTAGTTTTGTCTAATCTTGTTTATTGTCTAATCTTGTTTATTGTCCAGTCGTGTGGTCCAGTGCTGCAAAGAAAGACCTAATTAAGCTGTAGCTTGCCCAGAACGGAGCGGCACGTCTTGTGGCATGTCTTGCTCTTCATTGTAATCAGAGGGCTGATATAAATACTATACAGTGCCTTGCGAAAGTATTCAGCCCCCTTGAACTTTGCGACCTTTTGCCACATTTCAGGCTTCAAACATAAAGATATAAAACTGTATTTTTTTGTGAAGAATCAACAACAAGTGGGACACAATCATGAAGTGGAACGACATTTATTGGATATTTCAAACTTTTTTAACAAATCAAAAACAAATCAAAAACAAATTTATTCAGCCCCCTTAAGTTAATACTTTGTAGCGCCACCTTTTGCTGCGATTACAGCTGTAAGTCACAAATCTGGCCTTTATGGAAGAGTGGCAAGAAGAAAGCCATTTCTTAAAGATATCCATAAAAAGTGTCATTTAAAGTTTGCCACAAGCCACCTGGGAGACACACCAAACATGTGGAAGAAGGTGCTCTGGTCAGATGAAACCAAAATTGAACTTTTTGGCAACAATGCAAAACGTTATGTTTGGCGTAAAAGCAACACAGCTCATCACCCTGAACACACCATCCCCACTGTCAAACATGGTGGTGGCAGCATCATGGTTTGGGCCTGCTTTTCTTCAGCAGGGACAGGGAAGTTGGTTAAAATTGACGGGAAGATGGATGGAGCCAAATACAGGACCATTCTGGAAGAAAACCTGATGGAGTCTGCAAAAGACCTGAGACTGGGACGGAGATTGGTCTTCCAACAAGACAATGATCCAAAACATAAAGCAAAATCTACAATGGAATGGTTAAAAAATAAACATATCCAGGTGTTAGAATGGCCAAGTCAAAGTCCAGACCTGAATCCAATCGAGAATCTGTGGAAAGAACTGAAAACCGCTGTTCACAAATGCTCTCCATCCAACCTCACTGAGCTCGAGCTGTTTGAGTCTCTGAGTCTCTCGATGTGCAAAACTGATAGAGACATACCCCAAGCGACTTACAGCTGTAATCGCAGCAAAAGGTGGCGCTACAAAGTATTAACTTAAGGGGGCTGAATCATTTTGCACGCCCAATTTTTCAGTTTTTGATTTGTTAAAAAAGTTTGAAATATCCAATAAATGTCGTTCCACTTCATGATTGTGTCCCACTTGTTGTTGATTCTTCACAAAAAAATACAGTTTTATATCTTTATGTTTGAAGCCTGAAATGTGGCAAAAGGTCGCAAAGTTCAAGGGGGCCGAATACTTTCGCAAGGCACTGTACATGCCAGTCTCTCTTGGCTAAGAGTTGAGGAGAGACTGACTGCATCGCTTCTTCTTTTTATAAGAAACATTAATGTGTTGAAAATCCCAAATTCTTTGCGTAGTCAACTTACACACAGCTTTGAAAGAACAATTTCAAGAAAATGTACAGTATTATATAGAGCCATTATTGCATGGAACTCCGTTCCATTTCAAATGAAGAGCAAACCTGGTTTCAAAAAAGGTTGTGTATGTATTGATGTGTAGGCTACGTGTACCTTTAAAACAAATGTATGTAGTTATGTCCTTGAGTTGTTCTTGTCTATTAATGTTCTGTATTATGTCATGTTTCATGTTTTGTGTGAACCCCAGGAAGAGTAGCTTCTGATTTTGCAACAGCTAATGTGGATCCTAATAAAATACCAAATACCTAACCACCAAGCTATTTGTCTCCTATTGTAACATGACCCTCCCACTCGCCTGTTAATGTGGTGTTGGTATTTTTCTATTTGTATATTTTGTTTCACCTTTCAGTCCCTCCCTCTCTTCTGTATCTCTCTGTGTCTCTTTCTCTCTCTTTCTCTCTCTCTCTGTCTCAGTCTCTCTCAATCTCTCTCTGTTTCTCTCTCTATTGCTGTATTCCTCTCTGTCTCGTCAAAATTAGTGCACTGTGTGGAATAAGGTCTGTCTGGTCAAATGTAGTGCGCTATGTTGGGAATAAAATCTGTCTCTGGTCAAAAGTAGTACACTGTGTAGGGAATAAGGTAGCATTTGGGGCTCTCAGGTAAAGAAGCCTGTTGTGTTTTACTTCCTTTCCTAGATCATATATGTCTTCTTCTCTGAGCATCTTTGTTGCCCTTCTCCCACACACACACACACACACACACACACACACACACACACACACACACACACACACACACACACATACACACAAACTCACACATATACTGTACACACACACACACACACACATATATATACTGTACACACACACACACCTCTTCAACCGAGTGCAGGGGTATTATTAAAAAAAGACTCAGCTGTCTCTCCATTCCTGTCCCTAATCAGCGCAGAGTGAATGCATGGGTGCCTCTTGTCACAAATAGCAATGAGACCTTGGGATCCATTACCGATGAACAGGGCTTGTTAATTTATGAAGTGGTTTAATTCTTTCCTGTCCTTTGAGGTTTGAGTCTTCAAGTCTTTTTTCACTTCCTCCATTTCAATCAAACAAATGTATTTATAAACCCCTTTTTAAATCAGCAAAGTGCTTATACAGACACCCAGCCTAAAACCCCAAACAGCAAGCAATGCAGATGTAGAAGCATGGCAGCTAAGGCAGCAGGTAGCCTAGTGGTTAAGAATGGTTGGCCAATAACCAAAAGGCCACTGGTTTGAATCCCTGAGCCGTCTAGGTGAAAAATCTGTCGCTGTGCCCTTGCGCAACGCACTTAACCAAAATTACTCCTGTAAATCGCTCTGGATAAGTGTCTTCTAAATGACTAAATTTAAAAAAAAAAAATATATATATATATATATATATATATATATATAAAATGTGTAGGAAAAACTCCCTTGAAAGGCAGGTACCCAAGTAGAAACCTAGAGAGGAACCAGGGTCTGAGGAGTGGTCAGCCCACTTCTGGCTGTTCCAGGTGGCAATTAAAAGATGACAGGATTTGGCAGATAGGCTGTACTGAATTTCGACCAGTCCCAAAACGCTTGTGGCGGTCACATAGTAAACACCATAGAGGGTCCTATTATTTTTTAGGCCAAACCGTTCAGACACTACAGACAATTTTGAGAGAAGACGGATTTTCGGGTCTGACAAACGCTCTTTCTCTGTCACCTTTCACCACAGATGTGGAATGCGACATCGGCAGAGCGGTGTATTGAGAGGCATCCAATCTGGCTTAAAATAACAGATTTTTATGGGGATTTTGTTTTTCTTATCACTGGTGCGTGGGCATCGACTCTAGGGGGTTTTAAGGCCAGATCTTTCTTCAAGATGCTCAAACGTTCAAATAATAATCACAGAGGTTAAATGTTGTTTAGGAGTGGAATAAATGTTGTGGATCTTAATGTTTCTCCTCATAATCCTGGACTATCGGACCACTATTTTATTACGTTTGCAATCACAAACCAAGGATCATCAAAAGCCGTGCTATGAATTCTCGGACAACACAACGAATCCTAGATGCACTTCCAGAATCCCTCCACCTACCCAAGGACATCAGAGTACAAAAATCAGTTAACCACCTAACTGAGGAACTCAATTTAACCTTGCGTAATACCCTCGATGGAGTTGCACACCTAAAAACAAAAAACATTCATCATAAGAAACTAGCTCCCTGCTATACAGAAAATACCCGAGCTCTGAACCAAGCTTCCAGAAAAATGGAACTGAAATTGAGGAAAAATCCAACTTTATTGAGGAAAAGAACAATCCAAAATGTATATTTGATACTGTCGCAAAGCAGACGAAAAGATCATGATCATTAGAAAGCAAATGACTGACTCCTCTTTAAATCTGCATATTCCTCCAAAGCTCAGTTGTCCTGAGTCTCCACAACACTGCCAGGATCAAGGGAGACACTCAAGTTTTTTAATACTATATCTCTTGACACATTGATGAAAATAATCATTCCCTATTCCAACTAAACTACTGAAAGAGCTGCTTCCTGTGCTTGACCCTCCTAGACCCAAATTGGTCTACACGGACATGTTCTTATCTGTCGTAAAGATAGATAGATTGATAGATAGATTGTCTCTGTAGATGGTTTGTCCTCTGACATATCAAATGTTTTTTTACTTTTATTTAACTAGGCAAGTCAGTTAAGAAAAAATCTTATTTTCAATGACGGCCTAGGAACAGTGGGTTAACTGCCTTGTTAATGGGCAGAACAACAGATGTTTTACCTTGTCGGCTCGGCAAATCATTCTTGCGACTTTTCGGTTACAAGTCCAACGCTCTAACCACTAGGCTACCTGCTGCCCCAACTGTAAATGTCAGTGTTCCTCAAGGCTACATTTTAGGATCACTATTGTTTTCATTATATATTTTACCTCTTGGTGATGTCATTCGGAAACATAATGTTAACTTTCACTGCTATGCTGACGACACACAGCTGTACATTTCGATGAAACATGGTGAAGCCCCAAAATTGCCCTCCCTGGAAGCCTGTGTTTCAGACATAAGGAAGTGTAAGGAAGTGACGTAAGGAAGTGAACAGCAAATGTCCTACTTTTACATTTGGACAAAACAGAGATGCTAGTTCTAGGTCCCAAGAAACAAAGAGATCTTCTGTTGAATCTGAAAATTCATCTTGGTTGTACAGTCGTCTCAAATAAAACTGTGAAGGGCCTCTGCGTTAATCTGGACCCTGATCTCTCTTTCGACGAATATATCAAACTGACCCTAGCCCCCTGACACATAAACTACTGCAGCATAAATACTGGAGGCTGAGACAGGAGGGGCAGAAGACACTGGGGTCAGTCTGTTTTATCTAGAGTGTTTCTCCTGTCTTATCCGGTGTCCTGTGTGAATTTAAGTATGCTCCCTCTAATTCTCTCTCTCTCCCTCTCCCTCCCCTCCTGGAAGACCTGAGCCTTGGGACCATGCCTCAGGACTACCTGGCATGATGACTCCTTGCTGTCCCCAGTCCACCTGGTCGTGCTGCTGCTCCAGTTTTAACTGTTCTGCCTGCGGCTATGAAACCCTGACCTGTTCACCGGACTTGCTACCTTGTCCCAGAACAGCTGTTTCAACTCTCTAGAGACAGCAGGTGCTGTAGAGATATTCTGAATGATCGGCTATGAAAAGCCAACTGACATTTACTCCTGAGGTGCTGACCTGTTGCACCCTCTACAACCACTGTGATTATTATTATTTGACCATGCTGGTCGTCTATGAACATTTGAACATCTTGGCCATTTTCTGTTATAATCTCCACACGGCACAGCCAGAAGAGGACTGGCCACCCCTCATAGCCTGGTTCCTCTCTAGGCTTCTTCCTAGGTTCTGGCCTTTCTAGGGAGTTTTTCCAAGTTACTGTGCTTCTACACCTGCATTGCTTGCTGTTTGGAGTTTTAGGCTGGGTTTATGTACAGCACTTTGTGACATCAGCTGATATAAGAAGGGCTTTATAAATACATTTGATTGATTGGTTATACTAACCACTCACCATTACAATAACAGTGGATGTTTGCATATTTTGGTTGGGTATGATACACTGCCTTGCTGGCGCAAACCCAACACCTCCATCACCCCGAGAGCACCATCCCCACAGTGAAGCATAGTGGTAGCAGCATCATGATGTGGGGATATTTTTTATTGGCAGGGACTGGGAAACTGGTCAGAATTGAAGGAACGATGGATGGCGCTAAATACAATTATTGAGGGAAATTATTGAGGGAAAACTGTTTTGGTCTTTCTGAGATTTGAGACTGGGACAGAGGTTCCCCTTCCAGCAGGACAATGACCCTAAGCTAAAGCAACACTCAAGTGGTTTAAGGGGAAACATTTAAATGTCTTGGAATGGCCTAGTCAAAGCCCAGACCTCAATCCAATTGAGAATCTGTGGTATGACTCAAAGATTGCTGTACACCAGCGGAACCCATCCAACCTGAATGAGCTGGAGCAGTTTTGCCTTGAAGAATGACCAAAACTCCCATTGGCTAGATATGCCAACCTTATAGGGACATACTCCAAGAGACTTGCAGCTGTAATTGTGCAAAAGGTGGCTACAAAGTATTGACTTTGGGGGGGTGAGTAGTTATACACACTCAAATGTTCTGTTTTTTTGCCTTATTTCTTGTTTGTTTCACAATAAAAAATGTTGCATGTTGTGTAAATCAAATGATACAAATCCCCCCAAAATCCATTTTAATTTCAGGTTGTAAGGCAACAAAATAGGAAAAATGCCAAGGGGGTTAATACTTTCGCAAGCCACTGTATTCTACGGTATCTTAGTCACTTAATAATGTTTACACATCTTGCATTACTCATCTCATATTTCTATACTGTATTCTATACCATTCTACTGTATCTCATTCGCTTAATAATGCTTACATATCTTGCATTTCTATACTGTATTCTATACCATTCTACTGTATCTCATTCGCTTAATAATGCTTACATATCTTGCATTACTCATCTCATATGTGAATTTACTGTTTTTAATACTATTCTACTGTAGCTTAGTCCGTTTCTCTCTGACATCGCTCGTCCATATGTATATAGTCTTAATTCACTCCTACTTAAATGTGTGTGTATTGGGTATATGTTGTGTAATTTGTTAGATATTACTGTACTGTCGTAGCTAGAAGCACAAGCATTAATTTCGCTACACCCGCAATAACATCTGCTAATCACGTGTATGTGTCAAATAAAATTTGATTTGATTTGAAAATATATTTTATATAGAGATCAAAAGTATGAAAAAACACATTTGGAATCATTTAGTATTTGAGATTCTTAAAAGTAGCCACCTTTTGCCCAGCGTTGCACACTCTTGGCATTCTTCCAACAAGCTTCATGAGGTAGTCACCTGGAATTTCAATTAACAGATGTGCATTGTTAATTAATTTGTGGAATATCAAATCAAATCAAAGCTTATTTGTCATGTGCGCCGAATACAACAGAAAAATAAAAAAATAACAGTAGCGAGGCTATGAAAGTAGCGAGGCTACATACATACACCGGTTAGTCAGGCTGATTAAGGTAGTATGTTCATGTAAATATGGTTAAAGTGACTATGCATACATGATGGACAGAGAGTAGCAGTAGTGTAAAAAAGGGGTTGGCGGGACACAATGCAGATAACCCGGTTAGCCAATGTGCGGGTGCACTGGTTGGTCGGGCCAATTGAGGTAGTATGTACATGAATGTATAGTCAAAGTGACTATGCATATATGATAAACAGAGAGTAGCAGCAGTGAAAAAGAGGGGTGGGAAGCACACAGTGCAAATAGTCTGGGTAGCCATTTGATTAAATGTTCAGGAGTCTTATGGCTTGGGGGTAAAAACCGTTGAGAAGCCTTTTTGTCCTAGACTTGGCTCTCCGGTAGTAGAGAGGACAGTCTATGACTGGGGTGGCTGGGGTCTTTTTCGGGCCTTCCTCTGACACCGCCTGGTGTAGAGGTCCTGGATGGCAGGCAGCTTAGCCACAGTGATGTACTGGGCCATACGCACTACCCTCTGTAGTGCCTTGCGTTCGGAGGTTGAGCAATTGCTGTATCAGGGAGTGATGCAAGCATCCTTTGAGGATCTCAGGACCCATGCCAAAACAATTTAGTTTAATGAGGGGGAAAAGGCTTTGTCATGCCCTCTTCACGACTGTCTTGGTGTGTTTGGACCATTCTAGTTTGTTGGTGATGTGGACACCAAGGAACTTGAAGCTCTCAACCTGCTCCATTACAGCCCCGTCGATGAGAATGGGGGCGTGCTTTGTCCTCCTTTTCTTGTAGTCCACAATCATCTCTTGGATACGATGAGGGATAGGTTGTTATTCTGGCACCACCCGGGCAGGCCTCTGACCTCCTCCCTGTAGGCTGTCTCGTAATTGTCAGTGATCAGGCCTACCACTTTTGTGTCATCTGCAAACTTAATGATGTTGTGGAGATTGGAGTCATGCCTGGCAATGCAGTCGTAGGTGAACAGGGAGTACAGGAGGGGACTGAGCACGCACCCTTGGGGGGCTCCAGTGGGCTCCTGTGTTAAGGATCTGCGTGGCAGATGTGTTGCTACCAACCCTCACCACCTGCGGGCAGACCGTCAGGAACTCCAGGAGCCATTACCTGACTTTCAAAGCACTTCATGGCTACGGACGTGAGTGCTACGGGTCTGTAGTCATTTAGACAGGTTGCCTTTGTGTTCTTGGGCACTTGGACTATGGGGGTCTGCTTGAAACATGTTGGTATTACAGACTCAACAGGGACATGTTGAAAGTGTCAGTGAAGACACCTGCCAGTTGGTCATCACATGCCCTGAGCCACGTCCTGGTAATCCACCTGGCCCCGCAGCCTTGTGTATGTTGACCCGTTTAAAGGTCTTACTCACGTCAGCTACGGAGAGTATGATCACACAGTCGTCCGGAACAGTTGATGCTCTCAATTATGCCTCAGTGTTGCTTGCCTCGAAGCGAACATAGAAGTGTTTTTGCTCGTCTGGTAGGCTCGTGTCACTGGGCAGCTCGTGGCTGTGCATCCGTTTGTAGTCTGTAATAGTTTGCAAGCCCTGCCACATAATACGAGCTTCGGAGCAGGTGTAGTATGATTCAATCTTAGCCCTGTATTGACGCTTTGCCTGTTTGATGGTTTGTCGCTGAGCATAGCAGGATTTCTTGTAAGATTCCGGGTTAGAGTCCTGCACATTGAATGTGGCAGCTCTACCCTTGAGCTCAGTGTGAATGTTGCCTGTAATCTATGGCTTCTGGTTGGGATATGTACATACAGTCACTGTGGGGACGACGTCCTCGATGCACTTATTGATAAAGCCAGTGACTGATGTGGAATCCCAGAACATGTTCCAGTCTGTGATAGCAAAACAGTACTGTAGTTTAGCATCTGCTTCATCTGACCACTTTTTTATAGACCGGGTCACTGGTATTTCCTGCTTTAATTTTTGCTTGTAAGCATGAATCAGGAGGATAGAGTTGTGGTCGGATTTACCAAATGGAGGGCGAGGGAGAGCTTTGTATGTGTCTCTGTGTGTGGAGTACAGGTGATCTAGAATTTGTTTCCTTCTTAATGCATTTGAGCCAATCAGTTGTGTTGTAACAAGGTAGTGGTGGTTTACAGAAGATGGTATTTTACATAATATGCCTAAATCCATATTATGGAAAGAACAGCTCAAATAAGCAAAGTGAAATGACAGTCCATCATTACTTTAAGACATGAAGGTCAGTCAATCAAAAACATTTCAAGAACTTTTAATGTTTGTTCAAGTGCAGTCGCATAAGCCATCAAGCGCCATTATGAAATTGTCTCTCATGAGGACCGCCACAGGAAAGGAAGCAGAGTTACCTCTTCTGCAGTGGATAAATTCATTAGAGTTAACTGCACCTCATAATGCAGCCCAAATAAAGGCTTCACAGAGTTCAAGTAACAGACACAGCTCAACATCAACTGTTCAGGCCTTCATGGTCGATTTTGCTGCAAGAAACTACTACTAAACGACACCATTTAAGAAGAGAATTGCTTGGGTCAGGAAACAAGCGCAATGGACATTAGACTGGTGGAAATCTGTCCTTCGGTCTGATGAGTCCAAATTTTTGATTTTTTGTTCCAACCGTGTCTTTGTGAGATGCAGAGTAGGTGAACAGATTATCTCCGCATGTGTGGTTCCCACCATGGAGCATGGAGGAGGAGGTGTTGGGGTGCTTTAATGGTGACACTGTCAGTGATTTATTTTGATTTCAAGGCACACTTAACCAGCATGGATACCACAACATTTTGCAGCGATACGCCATCCCATCTGGTTTGCACTTAGTGGGACTATCATTTGTTTTCAACAGGACAATGACCCAAAACACACCGCCAGGCTATTTGACCAAGACGAGTGATGGAGTGCTGCATCAGATGACGTGGCCTCCACAATCACCCGACCTCAACCCAATTGAGATGGTTTGGGATGAGTTGGATCGCAGAGTGAAGGAAAAGCAGCCAACAAGTGCTCAGCATATGTGGGAACTTTTTCAAGACTGTTGGAAAAGCATCCCTCATGAACCTGGTTGAGAGAATGCCAAGTGTATGCAATGCTGTCGTCAAGGCAATGGGTAGCTACTTTGAAGAACCTAAATATGTTTTGATTTGTTTAACTATTTTTTTGGTTACTATAAGATTAATAACATTCCACCCATGAGGCCACTAAGTCATTTGACTTTAGGAAAGGGCTACATAAAATGATGCATCGTAATCTAGTGTGGAAAATTGGAAGACACCCAGTCTGTGCAATGGTCTGAATCAGGTGGTTTCACATGCAGATGTATGATCTTCATTGGTGCTAGTTTGCTACAACAGGAAAATAATCCTGCAGCAAAAGGAAATGTGAATTATTATGTTGTCACGACTTCCGCCGAGGTTGGCTCTCCTGCCCGTTCGGGCGGTGCTCGGCGGTCGTCGTCACCGTCCTACTAGCCACTACCGATCCCTTTTCGTGTATCTGTTGGTTTTGTCTGATTGGTTGCACCTGTGTGTTGTTTAGTTAATTAGTGTCTGTATATAATGTAGGTTGTCCCACCCTTGTTTTGTGCGGGATTGTTTATGTTGTCATTCATTTCGTCTATCGGTGTTTTTGTGTTTCTTATTCTCCGGTTAGTCTGTTATCCTGTGTTGGATAATTTCACCCTGTGTGTGTTTGGGTTGACCGTGTTTGTTTTGTTCACCGGGGAATAAAACTTTATATCGCTATTTGCTCTCTGCGCCTGATTCCACCCACCTTGATTAGATGTGACATATGTGGATTATAATTCATAGATTTTGTTTGAAATTTGTTCGTAGTTTGACAGCAAATTAAGTCTGACATTATAAAGTGGAAATTACTAACTTTAGAAGCCTTTTTAGCCTTGAATAGAAAGTTTGCATTTCCTGCAAGAAAAGAGTGATCAAATTAATATCCTACATCTGTAGCATAATACAATGCTTTAGGCTGTGTTATTCACAAATTGCACCCTATTCCCTATGTAGTGCACTGTGTTTGATAGGGCTCTGGTAAAAAGTATTGCACTATAGGGAATAGGGTGCCATTGGGGATGCAGATTCTCTCACAAGGAGGCTGAGTAGCACTCATTCTCACTCTCAGTGTATGTAGTTGATTCTGAGGGTTTAACATTTCATGCATGGCTGTTTACATGAGGCAGGTCCAGATGGAGGAAGGCATGCTTAAAACAAGATGAAAAGCACAACAACCCTGCGTTAAGATGCAAGGTTGGATCTCGAGAACACGCATATACATGGACACACACGTACACACACACGTACACACACACACACACAGGCAAAATAGGCCATATAAAATGTTGGATCTGGATTGCACCTCTCATTCCATAGTTAACCTGGAAGAGGAGAGCTGGAAGAGGAGAGCTGGAAAACGAGAGCTGGAAGAAGAGAGCTGGAAGAGGAGAGCTGGAAAAGGAGAGCTGGAAGAGGAGAGCTGGAAGAAGAGAGCTGGAAAATGAGAGCTGGAAGAAGAGAGCTGGAAGAAAGAGCTAGAAGAGGAGAGCTGGAAGAAGAGAGCTGGAAGAAGAGAGCTGGAAGAAAAGAGCTGGAAGAAGAGAGCTGGAAGAAGAGAGCTGGAAGAAAAGAGCTGGATGAAGAGAGCTGGAAGAAGAGAGCTGGAAGAGGAGAGCTGGAAGAAGAGAGCTGGAAGAAAAGAGCTAGAAGAAGAGAACTGGAAGAGGAGAGCTGGAAGAAGAGAGCTGGAACGAAAGAGCTGGAAGAAGAGAGCTGGAAGAAGAGAGCTGGAAGAAGAGAGCTGGAAGAGGAGAGCTGGAAGAAGAGAGCTGGAAGAGGAGAGCTGGAAGAAGAGAGCTGGATGAAGAGAGCTGGAAGAAAAGAGCTGGAAGAGGAGAGCTGGAAGAAGAGAGCTGGAAGAGGAGAGCTGGAAGAGGAGAGCTGGAAGAGGAGAGCTGGAAGAGGAGAGCTGGAAGAAGAGAGCTGGAAAACGAGAGCTGGAAGAAGAGAGCTGGAAGAAAAGAGTTAGAACGAAAGAGCTGGAAGAAGAGAGCTGGAAGAAGAGAGCTGGAAGAGGAGAGCTGGAAGAAGAGAGCTGGAAGAAGAGAGCTGGAAGAAAAGAGCTGGAAGAAGAGAGCTGGAAGAGGAGAGCTGGAAGAAGAGAGCTGGATGAAGAGAGCTGGAAGAAGAGAGCTGGAAGAGGAGAGCTGGAAGAAGAGAGCTGGAAGAGGAGAGCTGGAAGAAGAGAGCTGGAAGAAAAGAGCTAGAAGAAGAGAGCTGGAAGAGGAGAGCTGGAAGAAGAGAGCTGGAATGAAAGAGCTGGAAGAAGAGAGCTGGAAGAAGAGAGCTGGAAGAGGAGAGCTGGAAGAGGAGAGCTGGAAGAGGAGAGCTGGAAGAAGAGAGCTGGAAAACGAGAGCTGGAAGAGGAGAGCTGGAAGAAAAGAGTTAGAACGAAAGAGCTGGAAGAAGAGAGCTGGAAGAAAAGAGCTAGAAGAAGAGAGCTGGAAGAGGAGAGCTGGAAGAAGAGAGCTGGAACGAAAGAGCTGGAAGAAGAGAGCTGGAAGAAGAGAGCTGGAAGAAGAGAGCTGGAAGAGGAGAGCTGGAAGAAGAGAGCTGGAAGAGGAGAGCTGGAAGAAGAGAGCTGGATGAAGAGAGCTGGAAGAAAAGAGCTGGAAGAGGAGAGCTGGAAGAAGAGAGCTGGAAGAGGAGAGCTGGAAGAAGAGAGCTGGAAGAAAAGAGCTGGAAGAAGAGAGCTGGAAGAGAGCTGGAAGAAGAGAGCTGGAAGAAGAGAGCTGGAAGAAGAGAGCTGGAAGAAGAGAGCTGGAAGAGGAGAGCTGGAAGAAGAGAGCTGGAAGAAGAGAGCTAGAAGAAGAGAGCTGGAAGAAGTTTTTCATGCTGCCTCCCTATAGCTTGTTGTTTGTTTTCATGCTGCCTCCCTATAGCGTGTTGTTTGTTTTCATGCTGCCTCCCTATAGCTTGTTGTTTGTTTTCCACAGCTGAAGAGCGAGTTGTTTGGAAGCTGATTCCTATAGCTGTTGTTTGTTTTCATGCTGACTCCCTATAGCGTGTGTTGAAGTTTTTCAGCTGGACTACCTAGAGCTGGTTTGTTTTTCACGCTGGAATACCTATAGCGTGTGCTGTTTGACGCTGACTCCCTAGAGCGCTGTTGTTTGACGCTGACTCCTATAGCGTGTGTTGTTTGAGCTGGAAGAGTGCTGACTAAGCGGGTGTTGTTTGTTTTTCAGCTGACTCCCTATAGCTGTGTTGTTTGTTTTCATGCTGACTCCTATAGCTGTGTTGTTTGTTTTCATGCTGACTCCTATAGCGTGTGTTGTTTGTTTTTCACGCTGACTCCCTATAGCTTGTTGTTTGTTTTCACACTGACTCCCTATAGCGTGTTGTTTGTGTGACTCCCTATGACGCTTCCCTATAGCGTGTGTTGTTTGTTTTCACGCTGACTCCCTATAGCGGGTGTTGTTTGACTCCCGTGTGTTGTTTGTTTTCACGCTGACTCCCTATAGCGTGTGTTGTTTGTTTTTTCACGCTGACTCCTATAGCGTGTGTTGTTTGTTTTCATGCTGACTCCTATAGCGTTGTTTGTTTTTTGCTGACTCCCTAGCGTGTGTTTGTTTTCATGCTGACTCCTATAGTGTGTTGTTTGTTTTTTGACTCCTATAGCGTGTTGTTTGTTTTGCTGACTCCCTATAGCGTGTGTTGTTTGTTTTCACGCTGACTCCCTATAGTGTGTTGTTTGTTTTCATGCTGACTCCCTATGTTGTTTGTTTTCACGCGTGTGTTGTTTGTTTTTCATGCTGACTCCCTATAGCGTGTGTTGTTTGTTTTTTTCACGCTGACTCCCTATAGCGTGTGTTGTTTGTTTTTCACGCTGACTCCCTATAGCGTGTGTTGTTTGTTTTTCACGCTGACTCCCTATAGCGTGTGTTGTTTGTTTTTCACGCTGACTCCCTATAGCGTGTGTTGTTTGTTTTTCACGCTGACTCCCTATAGCGTGTGTTGTTTGTTTTTTTTCACGCTGACTCCCTATAGCGTGTGTTGTTTGTTTTTTTTCATGCTGACTCCCTATAGCGTGTTGTTTGTTTTTCATGCTGACTCCCTATAGCGTGTGTTGTTTGTTTTTCATGCTGACTCCCTATAGCGTGTGTTGTTTGTTTTTCATGTGTGTTTGTTTTTTTCACGCTGACTCCCTATAGCGTGTTGTTTGTTTTTCACGCTGAATACCTATAGCGTGTGTTGTTTGTTTTCACGCTGACTCCCTATAGCGTGTGTTGTTTGTTTTTCACGCTGACTCCTATAGCGTGTGTTGTTTGTTTTCACGCTGACTCCCTATAGCGTGTGTTGTTTGTTTTTCATGCTGACTCCCTATAGCGTGTGTTGTTTGTTTTTCACGCTGACTCCTATAGCGTGTGTTGTTTGTTTTTCACGCTGACTCCTATAGCGTGTTGTTTGTTTTTCACGCTGACTCCTAGCGTGTTGTTTGTTTTCATGCTGACTCCCTATAGCGTGTTGTTTGTTTTTTTCATGCTGACTCCCTATAGCGCCTGTTGTTTGTTTTTTCACGCTGACTCCCTATAGCGTGTGTTGTTTGTTTTCACGCTGACTCCCTATAGCGTGTGTTGTTTGTTTTCACGCTGACTCCCTATAGCGTGTGTTGTTTGTTTTTCACGCTGACACGCTGACTCCCTATAGCGTGTGTTGTTTGTTTTTCATGCTGACTCCTATAGTGTGTTGTTTGTTTTTCACGCTGACTCCTATAGCGTGTGTTGTTTGTTTTTCACGCTGACTCCCTATAGCGTGTGTTGTTTGTTTTTCACGCTGACTCCTATAGCGTGTGTTGTTTGTTTTTTCACGCTGACTCCTATAGCGTGTGTTTGTTTGTGTTGTTTGTTTTTCACGCTGACTCCTATAGCGTGTGTTGTTTGTTTTTCACGCTGACTCCCTATAGCGTGTGTTGTTTGTTTTCATGCTGACTCCTATAGCGTGTTGTTTGTTTTCATGCTGACTCCCTATAGCGTGTGTTGTTTGTTTTTCACGCTGACTCCCTATAGCGTGTGTTGTTTGTTTTCACGCTGACTCCCTATAGCGTGTGTTGTTTGTTTTTCACGCTGACTCCCTATAGCGTGTGTTGTTTGTTTTCACGCTGACTCCTATAGCGTGTGTTGTTTGTTTTTCACGCTGACTCCTATAGTGTGTTGTTTGTTTTCACGCTGACTCCCTATAGCGTGTGTTGTTTGTTTTCACGCTGACTCCCTATAGCGTGTGTTGTTTGTTTTTCACGCTGACTCCTATAGCGTGTTGTTTGTTTTCATGCTGACTCCTATAGCGTGTGTTGTTTGTTTTTCACGCTGACTCCTATAGCGTGTTGTTTGTTTTCATGCTGACTCCCTATAGCGTGTTGTTTGTTTTCACACTGACTCCTATAGCGTGTTGACTGCTGACTCCTATAGCGCCTGTTGTTTGTTTTTCACGCTGACTCCCTATAGCGTGTGTTGTTTGTTTTTCACGCTGACTCCTATAGCGTGTGTTGTTTGTTTTTCACGCTGACTCCCTATAGCGTGTGTTGTTTGTTTTCATGCTGACTCCCTATAGCGGGTGTTGTTTGTTTTTCACGCTGACTCCCTATAGCGTGTTGTTTGTTTTTCATGCTGACTCCCTATAGCGTGTGTTGTTTGTGTTGTTTGTTTTCATGCTGACTCCTATAGCGTGTGTTGTTTGTTTTCACGCTGACTCCTATAGCGTGTGTTGTTTGTTTTTCACGCTGACTCCTATAGCGTGTGTGTTGTTTGACTCCCTATTTTTCACGCTGACTCCCTATAGCGTGTGTTGTTTGTTTTTCACGCTGACTCCCTATAGCGTGTGTTGTTGTTTGTTTTCACGCTGACTCCCTATAGCGTGTGTTGTTTGTTTTTTTCACGCTGACTCCCTATAGCGTGTGTTGTTTGTTTTTTTCACGCTGACTCCCTATAGCGTGTGTTGTTTGTTTTTCATGCTGACTCCTATAGCGTGTTGTTTGTTTTTCATGCTGACTCCTATAGCGTGTGTTGTTTGTTTTCATGCTGACTCCCTATAGCGTGTGTTGTTTGTTTTTCACGCTGACTCCCTATAGCGGGTGTTGTTTGTTTTTCATGCTGACTCCCTTGTTTGTTTTTTCATGCTGACTGACTCCCTATAGCGTGTGTTGTTTGTTTTTCACGCTGACTCCCTATAGCGTGTGTTGTTTGTTTTCACGCTGACTCCCTATAGCGTGTGTTGTTTGTTTTTCACGCTGACTCCCTATAGCGGGTGTTGTTTGTTTTTCATGCTGACTCCCTATAGCGTGTTGTTTGTTTTTTTCACGCGTGTGTTGTTTGTTTTCACGCTGACTCCCTATAGCGTGTTGTTTGTTTTTTCACACTGACTCCCTATAGCGTGTTGTTTGTTTTTCATGCTGACTCCCTATAGCGCCTGTTGTTTGTTTTTCACGCTGACTCCCTATAGCGTGTGTTGTTTGTTTTTCACGCTGACTCCCTATAGCGGGTGTTGTTTGTTTTTCACGCTGACTCCCTATAGCGTGTGTTGTTTGTTTTTCACGCTGACTCCTATAGCGTGTGTTGTTTGTTTTCACGCTGACTCCCTATAGCGTGTGTTGTTTGTTTTTCATGCTGACTCCTATAGCGTGTGTTGTTTGTTTTTCACGCTGACTCCTATAGCGTGTTGTTTGTTTTTCATGCTGACTCCCTATAGCGAGTGTTGTTTGTTTTTCACGCTGACTCCTATAGTGTGTTGTTTGTTTTTCATGCTGACTCATTATAGCGTGTGTTGTTTGTTTTTCACGCTGACTCCTATAGCGTGTGTTGTTTGTTTTCACGCTGACTCCTATAGCGTGTGTTGTTTGTTTTCACGCTGACTCCCTATAGCGTGTTGTTTGTTTTTCATGCTGACTCCCTATAGCGTGTGTTGTTTGTTTTTCACGCTGACTCCCTATAGCGTGTGTTGTTTGTTTTTCATGCTGACTCCCTATAGCGTGTGTTGTTTGTTTTTCACGCTGACTCCTATAGCGTGTTGTTTGTTTTTCATTGACTCCCACGCGGGTGTTGTTTGACTGACCCTATAGCGTGTTGTTTGTTTTTCACGCTGACTCCCTATAGCGTGTTGTTTGTTTTCACGCTGAATACCTATAGCGTGTGTTGTTTGTTTTTCACGCTGACTCCCTATAGCGTGTGTTGTTTGTTTTCCACGCTGACTCCCTATAGCGTGTGTTGTTTGTTTTCACGCTGACTCCCTATAGCGGGTGATGTTTGTTTTCACGCTGACTCCCTATAGCGTGTGTTGTTTGTTTTTCACGCTGACTCCTATAGCGTGTTGTTTGTTTTCACACTGACTCCCTATAGCTTGTTGTTTGTTTTCCACACTGACTCCTATAGCGTGTTGTTTGTGTTCATGCTGATTCCCTATAGCGTGTTGTTTGTTTTTCATGCTGACTCCCTATAGCGTGTGTTGTTTGTTTTTCATGCTGACTCCTATAGCGTGTGTTGTTTGTTTTTCATGCTGACTCCCTATAGCGTGTTGTTTGTTTTTCACGCTGACTCCCTATAGCGTGTTGTTTGTTTTTTGAATACCTATAGCGTGTGTTGTTTGTTTTCACGCTGACTCCTATAGCGTGTGTTGTTTGTTTTTCACGCTGACTCCCTATAGCGGGTGTTGTTTGTTTTTCATGCTGACTCCTATAGCGTGTGTTGTTTGTTTTTCACGCTGACTCCTATAGCGTGTGTTGTTTGTTTTTCACGCTGACTCCTATAGCGTGTTGTTTGTTTTTCACACTGACTCCCTATAGCGTGTTGTTTGTTTTTCATGCTGACTCCCTATAGCGCCTGTTGTTTGTTTTTCACGCTGACTCCCTATAGCGTGTGTTGTTTGTTTTCCACGCTGACTCCCTATAGCGGGTGTTGTTTGTTTTTCACGCTGACTCCCTATAGCGTGTGTTGTTTGTTTTTCACGCTGACTCCCTATAGCGTGTTGTTTGTTTTCACGCTGACTCCTATAGCGTGTGTTGTTTGTTTTTCACGCTCACTCCCTATAGCGTGTGTTGTTTGTTTTTCACGCTGACTCCCTATAGCGTGTGTTGTTTGTTTTTCACGCTGACTCCCTATAGCGTGTTGTTTGTTTTTCATGCTGACTCCCTATAGCGAGTGTTGTTTGTTTTTCACGCTGACTCCCTATAGTGTGTTGTTTGTTTTTCATGCTGACTCATTATAGCGTGTGTTGTTTGTTTTTCACGCTGACTCCCTATAGCGTGTGTTGTTTGTTTTTCACGCTGACTCCCTATAGCGTGTTGTTTGTTTTTCATGCTGACTCCTATAGCGTGTGTTGTTTGTTTTTCACGCTGACTCCCTATAGCGTGTGTTGTTTGTTTTCACGCTGACTCCCTATAGCGTGTGTTGTTTGTTTTTCACGCTGACTCCCTATAGCGTGTTGTTTGTTTTCATGCTGACTCCTATAGCGGGTGTTGTTTGTTTTTCACGCTGACTCCCTATAGCGGGTGTTGTTTGTTTTTCATGCTGACTCCCTATAGCGGGTGTTGTTTGTTTTTCACGCTGACTCCCTATAGCGTGTGTTGTTTGTTTTTCACGCTGACTCCCTATAGCGTGTGTTGTTTGTTTTTCATGCTGACTCCCTATAGCGTGTGTTGTTTGTTTTCCACGCTGACTCCCTATAGCGTGTGTTGTTTGTTTTTCATGCTGACTCCCTATAGCGTGTGTTGTTTGTTTTTCATGCTGACTCCCTATAGCGTGTTGTTTGTTTTCACGCTGACTCCCTATAGCGTGTGTTGTTTGTTTTCACGCTGACTCCCTTAGCGTGTGTTGTTTGTTTTTTTTCATGCTGACTCCTATAGCGTGTTGTTTGTTTTTCATGCTGACTCCCTATAGCGTGTGTTGTTTGTTTTTCACGCTGACTCCCTATAGCGTGTTGTTTGTTTTTCACGCTGACTCCCTATAGCGTGTTGTTTGTTTTTCACACTGACTCCCTATAGCGTGTTGTTTGTTTTGCTGACTTTTCACGCTGACTCCTATGGCGTATACGCTGACTCCCTATAGCGTGTGTTGTTTGTTTTCACGCTGACTCCCTATAGCGTGTGTTGTTTGTTTTTCATGCTGACTCCCTATAGCGTGTTGTTTGTTTTTCACGCTGACTCCCTATAGCGTGTGTTGTTTGTTTTTCACGCTGACTCCTATAGCGTGTGTTGTTTGTTTTTCATGCTGACTCCCTATAGCGTGTGTTGTTTGTTTTTCATGCTGACTCCTATAGCGTGTGTTGTTTGTTTTTCATGCTGACTCCTATAGCGTGTTGTTTGTTTTTCATGCTGACTCCCCGGGTGTTGTTTTGTTTTCATGCTGTGCGTGTGTTGTTTGTTTTTCACGCTGACTCCCTATAGCGTGTGTTGTTTGTTTTTCATGCTGACTCCCTATAGCGTGTGTTGTTTGTTTTTCATGCTGACTCCCTATAGCGTGTTGTTTGTTTTTCACGCTGACTCCCTATAGCGTGTTGTTTGTTTTTCACGCTGACTCCCTATAGCGTGTGTTGTTTGTTTTCCACGCTGACTCCCTATAGCGTGTGTTGTTTGTTTTCCACGCTGACTCCCTATAGCGGGTGTTGTTTGTTTTTCACGCTGACTCCCTATAGCGGGTGTTGTTTGTTTTTCATGCTGACTCCCTATAGCGTGTGTTGTTTGTTTTTCACGCTGACTCCCTATAGCGTGTGTTGTTTGTTTTTCACGCTGACTCCCTATAGCGTGTTGTTTGTTTTTCACACTGACTCCCTATAGCGTGTTGTTTGTTTTTCATGCTGACTCCCTATAGCGCCTGTTGTTTGTTTTTCACGCTGACTCCCTATAGCGTGTGTTGTTTGTTTTCCACGCTGACTCCCTATAGCGGGTGTTGTTTGTTTTTCACGCTGACTCCCTATAGCGTGTGTTGTTTGTTTTTCACGCTGACTCCCTATAGCGTGTGTTGTTTGTTTTTCACGCTCACTCCCTATAGCGTGTGTTGTTTGTTTTTCACGCTGACTCCCTATAGCGTGTGTTGTTTGTTTTTCACGCTGACTCCCTATAGCGTGTTGTTTGTTTTTCATGCTGACTCCCTATAGCGAGTGTTGTTTGTTTTCACGCTGACTCCCTATAGTGTGTTGTTTGTTTTCATGCTGACTCATTATAGCGTGTGTTCTTTGTTTTCACGCTGACTCCCTATAGCGTGTGTTGTTTGTTTTTCACGCTGACTCCTATAGCGTGTGTTGTTTGTTTTTCACGCTGACTCCTATAGCGTGTTGTTTGTTTTTCATGCTGACTCCCTATAGCGTGTGTTGTTTGTTTTTCACGCTGACTCCCTATAGCGTGTGTTGTTTGTTTTTCATGCTGACTCCCTATAGCGTGTGTTGTTTGTTTTTCACGCTGACTCCCTATAGCGTGTTGTTTGTTTTTCATGCTGACTCCCTATAGCGGGTGTTGTTTGTTTTTCACGCTGACTCCCTATAGCGTGTTGTTTGTTTTTCACGCTGACTCCCTATAGCGTGTTGTTTGTTTTTCACGCTGAATACCTATAGCGTGTGTTGTTTGTTTTTCACGCTGACTCCCTATAGCGTGTGTTGTTTGTTTTCCACGCTGACTCCCTATAGCGTGTGTTGTTTGTTTTCACGCTGACTCCCTATAGCGGGTGATGTTTGTTTTTCACGCTGACTCCCTATAGCGTGTGTTGTTTGTTTTTCACGCTGACTCCCTATAGCGTGTTGTTTGTTTTTCACACTGACTCCCTATAGCTTGTTGTTTGTTTTCCACACTGACTCCTATAGCGTGTTGTTTGTGTTCATGCTGATTCCCTATAGCGTGTTGTTTGTTTTTCATGCTGACTCCCTATAGCGTGTGTTGTTTGTTTTTCATGCTGACTCCCTATAGCGTGTGTTGTTTGTTTTTCATGCTGACTCCCTATAGCGTGTTGTTTGTTTTTCACGCTGACTCCTATAGCGTGTTGTTTGTTTTCACGCTGAATACCTATAGCGTGTGTTGTTTGTTTTTCACGCTGACTCCTATAGCGTGTGTTGTTTGTTTTTCACGCTGACTCCCTATAGCGGGTGTTGTTTGTTTTTCATGCTGACTCCCTATAGCGTGTGTTGTTTGTTTTTCACGCTGACTCCGTATAGCGTGTGTTGTTTGTTTTTCACGCTGACTCCCTATAGCGTGTTGTTTGTTTTTCACACTGACTCCCTATAGCGTGTTGTTTGTTTTTCATGCTGACTCCCTATAGCGCCTGTTGTTTGTTTTTCACGCTGACTCCTATAGCATGTGTTGTTGTTTGTTTTCCACGCTGACTCCCTATAGCGGGTGTTGTTTGTTTTTCACGCTGACTCCCTATAGCGTGTGTTGTTTGTTTTTCACGCTGACTCCCTATAGCGTGTTGTTTGTTTTTCACGCTGACTCCTATAGCGTGTGTTGTTTGTTTTTCACGCTCACTCCCTATAGCGTGTGTTGTTTGTTTTTCACGCTGACTCCCTATAGCGTGTGTTGTTTGTTTTTCACGCTGACTCCTATAGCGTGTTGTTTGTTTTTCATGCTGACTCCCTATAGCGAGTGTTGTTTGTTTTTCACGCTGACTCCCTATAGTGTGTTGTTTGTTTTTCATGCTGACTCATTATAGCGTGTGTTGTTTGTTTTTCACGCTGACTCCCTATAGCGTGTGTTGTTTGTTTTTCACGCTGACTCCCTATAGCGTGTTGTTTGTTTTTCATGCTGACTCCCTATAGCGTGTGTTGTTTGTTTTTCACGCTGACTCCCTATAGCGTGTGTTGTTTGTTTTTCACGCTGACTCCCTATAGCGTGTGTTGTTTGTTTTTCACGCTGACTCCCTATAGCGTGTGTTGTTTGTTTTTCACGCTGACTCCCTATAGCGTGTGTTGTTTGTTTTTCACGCTGACTCCCTATAGCGTGTTGTTTGTTTTTCATGCTGACTCCCTATAGCGTGTGTTGTTTGTTTTTCACGCTGACTCCCTATAGCGTGTGTTGTTTGTTTTTCATGCTGACTCCCTATAGCGTGTGTTGTTTGTTTTTCACGCTGACTCCCTATAGCGTGTTGTTTGTTTTTCATGCTGACTCCCTATAGCGGGTGTTGTTTGTTTTTCACGCTGACTCCCTATAGCGTGTTGTTTGTTTTTCACGCTGACTCCCTATAGCGTGTTGTTTGTTTTTCACGCTGAATACCTATAGCGTGTGTTGTTTGTTTTTCACGCTGACTCCCTATAGCGTGTGTTGTTTGTTTTCCACGCTGACTCCCTATAGCGTGTGTTGTTTGTTTTCCACGCTGACTCCCTATAGCGGGTGATGTTTGTTTTTCACGCTGACTCCCTATAGCGTGTGTTGTTTGTTTTTCACGCTGACTCCCTATAGCGTGTTGTTTGTTTTTCACACTGACTCCCTATAGCTTGTTGTTTGTTTTCCACACTGACTCCCTATAGCGTGTTGTTTGTGTTCATGCTGATTCCCTATAGCGTGTTGTTTGTTTTTCATGCTGACTCCCTATAGCGTGTGTTGTTTGTTTTTCATGCTGACTCCCTATAGCGTGTGTTGTTTGTTTTTCATGCTGACTCCCTATAGCGTGTTGTTTGTTTTTCACGCTGACTCCCTATAGCGTGTTGTTTGTTTTTCACGCTGAATACCTATAGCGTGTGTTGTTTGTTTTTCACGCTGACTCCCTATAGCGTGTGTTGTTTGTTTTTCACGCTGACTCCCTATAGCGGGTGTTGTTTGTTTTTCATGCTGACTCCCTATAGCGTGTGTTGTTTGTTTTTCACGCTGACTCCGTATAGCGTGTGTTGTTTGTTTTTCACGCTGACTCCCTATAGCGTGTTGTTTGTTTTTCACACTGACTCCCTATAGCGTGTTGTTTGTTTTTCATGCTGACTCCCTATAGCGCCTGTTGTTTGTTTTTCACGCTGACTCCCTATAGCATGTGTTGTTTGTTTTCCACGCTGACTCCCTATAGCGGGTGTTGTTTGTTTTTCACGCTGACTCCCTATAGCGTGTGTTGTTTGTTTTTCACGCTGACTCCCTATAGCGTGTTGTTTGTTTTTCACGCTGACTCCCTATAGCGTGTGTTGTTTGTTTTTCACGCTCACTCCCTATAGCGTGTGTTGTTTGTTTTTCACGCTGACTCCCTATAGCGTGTGTTGTTTGTTTTTCACGCTGACTCCCTATAGCGTGTTGTTTGTTTTTCATGCTGACTCCCTATAGCGAGTGTTGTTTGTTTTTCACGCTGACTCCCTATAGTGTGTTGTTTGTTTTTCATGCTGACTCATTATAGCGTGTGTTGTTTGTTTTTCACGCTGACTCCCTATAGCGTGTGTTGTTTGTTTTTCACGCTGACTCCCTATAGCGTGTTGTTTGTTTTTCATGCTGACTCCCTATAGCGTGTGTTGTTTGTTTTTCACGCTGACTCCCTATAGCGTGTGTTGTTTGTTTTTCACGCTGACTCCCTATAGCGTGTGTTGTTTGTTTTTCACGCTGACTCCCTATAGCGTGTTGTTTGTTTTTCATGCTGACTCCCTATAGCGGGTGTTGTTTGTTTTTCACGCTGACTCCCTATAGCGGGTGTTGTTTGTTTTTCATGCTGACTCCCTATAGCGGGTGTTGTTTGTTTTTCACGCTGACTCCCTATAGCGTGTGTTGTTTGTTTTTCACGCTGACTCCCTATAGCGTGTGTTGTTTGTTTTTCATGCTGACTCCCTATAGCGTGTGTTGTTTGTTTTCCACGCTGACTCCCTATAGCGTGTGTTGTTTGTTTTTCATGCTGACTCCCTATAGCGTGTGTTGTTTGTTTTTCATGCTGACTCCCTATAGCGTGTTGTTTGTTTTCCACGCTGACTCCCTATAGCGTGTGTTGTTTGTTTTTCACGCTGACTCCCTATAGCGTGTGTTGTTTGTTTTTCATGCTGACTCCCTATAGCGTGTTGTTTGTTTTTCATGCTGACTCCCTATAGCGTGTGTTGTTTGTTTTTCACGCTGACTCCCTATAGCGTGTGTTGTTTGTTTTTCACGCTGACTCCCTATAGCGTGTTGTTTGTTTTTCACACTGACTCCCTATAGCGTGTTGTTTGTTTTTCATGCTGACTCCCTATAGCGCCTGTTGTTTGTTTTTCACGCTGACTCCCTATAGCGTGTGTTGTTTGTTTTCCACGCTGACTCCCTATAGCGGGTGTTGTTTGTTTTTCACGCTGACTCCCTATAGCGTGTGTTGTTTGTTTTTCATGCTGACTCCCTATAGCGGGTGTTGTTTGTTTTTCACGCTGACTCCCTATAGCGTGTTGTTTGTTTTTCATGCTGACTCCCTATAGCGAGTGTTGTTTGTTTTTCACGCTGACTCCCTATAGTGTGTTGTTTGTTTTTCATGCTGACTCATTATAGCGTGTGTTGTTTGTTTTTCACGCTGACTCCCTATAGCGTGTGTTGTTTGTTTTTCACGCTGACTCCCTATAGCGTGTTGTTTGTTTTTCATGCTGAGTCCCTATAGCGCCTGTTGTTTGTTTTTCACGCTGACTCCCTATAGCGTGTGTTGTTTGTTTTTCACGCTGACTCCCTATAGCGGGTGTTGTTTGTTTTTCACGTTGACTCCCTATAGCGTGTGTTGTTTGTTTTTCACGCTGACTCCCTATAGCGTGTGTTGTTTGTTTTTCACGCTGACTCCCTATAGCGTGTGTTGTTTGTTTTTCACGCTGACTCCCTATAGCGTGTGTTGTTTGTTTTTCACGCTGACTCCCTATAGCGTGTGTTGTTTGTTTTTCACGCTGACTCCCTGTAGCGTGTGTTGTTTGTTTTTCATGCTGACTCCCTATAGCGTGTTGTTTGTTTTTCATGCTGACTCCCTATAGCGGGTGTTGTTTGTTTTTCATGCTGACTCCCTATAGCGTGTGTTGTTTGTTTTTCATGCTGACTCCCTATAGCGTGTGTTGTTTGTTTTTCACGCTGACTCCCTATAGCGTGTGTTGTTTGTTTTTCATGCTGACTCCCTATAGCGTGTGTTGTTTGTTTTTCACGCTGACTCCCTATAGCGTGTTGTTTGTTTTTCATGCTGACTCCCTATAGCGGGTGTTGTTTGTTTTTCACGCTGACTCCCTATAGCGTGTTGTTTGTTTTTCACGCTGACTCCCTATAGCGTGTTGTTTGTTTTTCACGCTGAATACCTATAGCGTGTGTTGTTTGTTTTTCACGCTGACTCCCTATAGCGTGTGTTGTTTGTTTTTCATGCTGACTCCCTATAGCGTGTGTTGTTTGTTTTTCACGCTGACTCCCTATAGCGTGTTGTTTGTTTTTCATGCTGACTCCCTATAGCGGGTGTTGTTTGTTTTCACGCTGACTCCTATAGCGTGTTGTTTGTTTTTCACGCTGACTCCCTATAGCGCCTGTTGTTTGTTTTTCACGCTGACTCCCTATAGCAGGTGTTGTTTGTTTTTCACGCTGACTCCTATAGCGTGTGTTGTTTGTTTTTCACGCTGACTCCCTATAGCGTGTGTTGTTTGTTTTTCACGCTGACTCCCTATAGCGTGTGTTGTTTGTTTTTCACGCTGACTCCCTATAGCGTGTGTTGTTTGTTTTTCATGCTGACTCCCTATAGCGGGTGTTGTTTGTTTTTCACGCTGACTCCCTATAGCGTGTGTTGTTTGTTTTTCATGCTGACTCCCTATAGCGTGTGTTGTTTGTTTTTCACGCTGACTCCCTATAGCGTGTGTTGTTTGTTTTTCACGCTGACTCTCTATAGCGTGTGTTGTTTGTTTTTCATGCTGACTCCCTATAGCGTGTGTTGTTTGTTTTTCATGCTGACTCCCTATAGCGTGTGTTGTTTGTTTTTCAAGCTGACTCCCTATAGCGTGTGTTGTTTGTTTTTCACGCTGACTCCCTATAGCGTGTGTTGTTTGTTTTTCATGCTGACTCCCTATAGCGTGTTGTTTGTTTTTCACGCTGACTCCCTATAGCGTGTTGTTTGTTTTTCACGCTGACTCCCTATAGCGTGTTGTTTGTTTTTCATGCTGACTCCCTATAGCGCCTGTTGTTTGTTTTTCACGCTGACTCCCTATAGCGTGTGTTGTTTGTTTTTCACGCTGACTCCCTATAGCGGGTGTTGTTTGTTTTTCACGCTGACTCCCTATAGCGTGTGTTGTTTGTTTTTCACGCTGACTCCCTATAGCGTGTGTTGTTTGTTTTTCACGCTGACTCCCTATAGCGTGTGTTGTTTGTTTTTCACGCTGACTCCCTATAGCGTGTGTTGTTTGTTTTTCACGCTGACTCCCTATAGCGTGTTGTTTGTTTTTCATGCTGACTCCCTATAGCGTGTGTTGTTTGTTTTTCACGCTGACTCCCTATAGCGTGTTGTTTGTTTTTCATGCTGACTCCCTATAGCGGGTGTTGTTTGTTTTTCACGCTGACTCCCTATAGCGTGTGTTGTTTGTTTTTCACGCTGACTCCCTATAGCGTGTTGTTTGTTTTTCATGCTGACTCCCTATAGCGCCTGTTGTTTGTTTTTCACGCTGACTCCCTATAGCGTGTGTTGTTTGTTTTCCACGCTGACTCCCTATAGCGTGTGTTGTTTGTTTTCCACGCTGACTCCCTATAGCGGGTGTTGTTTGTTTTCCACGCTGACTCCCTATAGCGGGTGTTGTTTGTTTTTCACGCTGACTCCCTATAGCGTGTGTTGTTTGTTTTTCACGCTGACTCCCTATAGCGTGTGTTGTTTGTTTTTCACGCTGACTCCCTATAGCGTGTGTTGTTTGTTTTTCACGCTGACTCCCTATAGCGTGTGTTGTTTGTTTTTCATGCTGACTCCCTATAGCGTGTGTTGTTTGTTTTTCACGCTGACTCCCTATAGCGTGTGTTGTTTGTTTTTCATGCTGACTCCCTATAGCGGGTGTTGTTTGTTTTTCATGCTGACTCCCTATAGCGTGTGTTGTTTGTTTTTCACGCTGACTCCCTATAGCGTGTGTTGTTTGTTTTTTTCACGCGTGTTGTTTGTTTTTCACACTGACTAGCGTGTTGTTTGTTTTTCATGCTGACTCCCTATAGCGCCTGTTGTTTGTTTTTCACGCTGACTCCCTATAGCGTGTGTTGTTTGTTTTTCACGCTGACTCCCTATAGCGTGTGTTGTTTGTTTTTCATGCTGACTCCCTATAGCGTGTGTTGTTTGTTTTTCACGCTGACTCCCTATAGCGTGTTGTTTGTTTTTCATGCTGACTCCCTATAGCGGGTGTTGTTTGTTTTTCACGCTGACTCCCTATAGCGTGTTGTTTGTTTTTCACGCTGACTCCCTATAGCGCCTGTTGTTTGTTTTTCACGCTGACTCCCTATAGCAGGTGTTGTTTGTTTTTCACGCTGACTCCCTATAGCGTGTGTTGTTTGTTTTTCACGCTGACTCCCTATAGCGTGTGTTGTTTGTTTTTCACGCTGACTCCCTATAGCGTGTGTTGTTTGTTTTTCACGCTGACTCCCTATAGCGTGTGTTGTTTGTTTTTCATGCTGACTCCCTATAGCGGGTGTTGTTTGTTTTTCACGCTGACTCCCTATAGCGTGTGTTGTTTGTTTTTCACGCTGACTCCCTATAGCGTGTGTTGTTTGTTTTTCACGCTGACTCCCTATAGCGTGTGTTGTTTGTTTTTCATGCTGACTCCCTATAGCGGGTGTTGTTTGTTTTTCACGCTGACTCCCTATAGCGTGTGTTGTTTGTTTTTCATGCTGACTCCCTATAGCGTGTGTTGTTTGTTTTTCACGCTGACTCCCTATAGCGTGTGTTGTTTGTTTTTCACGCTGACTCCCTATAGCGTGTGTTGTTTGTTTTTCATGCTGACTCCCTATAGCGTGTGTTGTTTGTTTTTCATGCTGACTCCCTATAGCGTGTGTTGTTTGTTTTTCAAGCTGACTCCCTATAGCGTGTGTTGTTTGTTTTTCACGCTGACTCCCTATAGCGTGTGTTGTTTGTTTTTCATGCTGACTCCCTATAGCGTGTTGTTTGTTTTTCACGCTGACTCCCTATAGCGTGTTGTTTGTTTTTCACGCTGACTCCCTATAGCGTGTTGTTTGTTTTTCATGCTGACTCCCTATAGCGCCTGTTGTTTGTTTTTCACGCTGACTCCCTATAGCGTGTGTTGTTTGTTTTTCACGCTGACTCCCTATAGCGGGTGTTGTTTGTTTTTCACGCTGACTCCCTATAGCGTGTGTTGTATGTTTTTCACGCTGACTCCCTATAGCGTGTGTTGTTTGTTTTTCACGCTCACTCCCTATAGCGTGTGTTGTTTGTTTTTCACGCTGACTCCCTATAGCGTGTGTTGTTTGTTTTTCACGCTGACTCCCTATAGCGTGTTGTTTGTTTTTCATGCTGACTCCCTATAGCGGGTGTTGTTTGTTTTTCACGCTGACTCCCTATAGCGTGTGTTGTTTGTTTTTCATGCTGACTCCCTATAGCGTGTGTTGTTTGTTTTTCACGCTGACTCCCTATAGCGTGTTGTTTGTTTTTCACGCTGACTCCCTATAGCGCCTGTTGTTTGTTTTTCACGCTGACTCCCTATAGCGTGTGTTGTTTGTTTTTCACGCTGACTCCCTATAGCGTGTGCTGTTTGTTTTTCATGCTGACTCCCTATAGCAGGTGTTGTTTGTTTTTCACGCTGACTCCCTATAGCGTGTGTTGTTTGTTTTTCATGCTGACTCCCTATAGCGTGTGTTGTTTGTTTTTCACGCTGACTCCCTATAGCGTGTGTTGTTTGTTTTTCATGCTGACTCCCTATAGCGGGTGTTGTTTGTTTTTCATGCTGACTCCCTATAGCGGGTGTTGTTTGTTTTTCATGCTGACTCCCTATAGCGGGTGTTGTTTGTTTTTCATGCTGACTCCCTATAGCGGGTGTTGTTTGTTTTTCATGCTGACTCCCTATAGCGGGTGTTGTTTGTTTTTCATGCTGACTCCCTATAGCGTGTGTTGTTTGTTTTTCATGCTGACTCCCTATAGCGTGTGTTGTTTGTTTTTCATGCTGACTCCCTAAAGAGTGTGTTCTCTTTTTGTTTGTCTTGTGAAGAGTGTGTGTTTTTGTCTTATCCAATTATTCTAAATTGTGGAAGTAAATTGTCAAATAGTTGCTACATTACTATAAGCCACTTAATGTCTCCGTGGTAACTATTGCCTTGAACTACATAACGAAACATCATGTTGTACAATAAAGAGGAAAACAATATCAGCATTTATCTGGAATGTTTCTAGGCACCATTCTGTTGGAATGTACTGGACTGTTGTATTGGCCAACCATGCTAATCAGAATGATGTATATGCAACCAATATCAAAGTACAGAGCATTCAGAAAGTATTCAGCCCCCTAGACTTTTTCCACATTTTGTCATGTTACAGCCTTACTCGAAATTGATTACATTTACATTTACATTTAAGTCATTTAGCACACGCTCTTATCCAGAGCGACTTACAAATTGGTGCATTCACCTTATGACATCCAGTGGAGCAGCCACTTTACAATAGTGCATCTAAATCTTTTAAGGGGGGTGAGAAGGATTACTTTATCCTATCCTAGGTATTCCTTAAAGAGGTGGGGTTTCAGGTGTCTCCGGAAGGTGGTGATTGACTCCGCTGTCCTGGCGTCGTGAGGGAGTTTGTTCCACCATTGGGGGGCCAGAGCAGCGAACAGTTTTGACTGGGCTGAGCGGGAACTGTACTTCCTCAGTGGTAGGGAGGCGAGCAGGCCAGAGGTGGATGAACGCAGTGCCCTTGTTTCGGTGTAGGGCCTGATCAGAGCCTGGAGGTACTGAGGTGCCGTTCCCCTCACAGCTCCATAGGCAAGCACCATGGTCTTGTAGCGGATGCGAACTTCAACTGGAAGCCAGTGGAGAGAGCGGAGGAGCGGGGTGACGTGAGAGAACTTGGGAAGGTTGAACACCAGACGGGCTGCGGCGTTCTGGATGAGTTGTAGGGGTTTAATGGCACAGGCAGGGAGCCCAGCCAACAGCGAGTTGCAGTAATCCAGACGGGAGATGACAAGTGCCTGGATTAGGACCTGCGCCGCTTCCTGTGTGAGGCAGGGTCGTACTCTGCGGATGTTGTAGAGCATGAACCTACAGGAACGGGCCACCGCCTTGATGTTAGTTGAGAACGACAGGGTGTTGTCCAGGATCACGCCAAGGTTCTTAGCGCTCTGGGAGGAGGACACAGTGGAGTTGTCAACCGTGATGGCGAGATCATGGAACGGGCAGTCCTTCCCCGGGAGGAAGAGCAGCTCCGTCTTGCCGAGGTTCAGCTTGAGGTGGTGATCCGTCATCCACACTGATATGTCTGCCAGACATGCAGAGATGCGATTCGCCACCTGGTCATCAGAAGGGGGAAAGGAGAAGATTAATTGTGTGTCGTCTGCATAGCAATGATAGGAGAGACCATGTGAGGTTATGACAGAGCCAAGTGACTTGGTGTATAGCGAGAATAGGAGAGGGCCTAGAACAGAGCCCTGGGGGACACCAGTGGTGAGAGCACGTGGTGAGGAGACGGATTCTCGCCACGCCACCTGGTAGGAGCGACCTGTCAGGTAGGACGCAATCCAAGCGTGGGCCGCGCCGGAGATGCCCAACTCGGAGAGGGTGGAGAGGAGGATCTGATGGTTCACAGTATCGAAGGCAGCCGATAGGTCTAGAAGGATGAGAGCAGAGGAGAGAGAGTTAGCTTTAGCAGTGCGGAGCGCCTCCGTGATACAGAGAAGAGCAGTCTCAGTTGAATGACTAGTCTTGAAACCTGACTGATTTGGATCAAGAAGGTCATTCTGAGAGAGATAGCTGGAGAGCTGGCCAAGGACGGCACGTTCAAGGGTTTTGGAGAGAAAAGAAAGAAGGGATACTGGTCTGTAATGTTGACATCGGAGGGATCGAGTGTAGGTTTTTTCAGAATGGTTGCAACTCTCGCTCTCTTGAAGACGGAAGGGACGTAGCCAGCGGTCAGGGATGAGTTGATGAGCGAGGTGAGGTAAGGGAGAAGGTCAGGGTGTTGTCCAGGATCACGCCAAGGTTCTTAGCGCTCTGGGAGGAGGACACAGTGGAGTTGTCAACCGTGATGGCGAGACGTGACGTGACGTGGACAACTACAAATACTTAGGTGTCTGGTTAGACTGTAAACTCTCCTTCCAGACCCATATCAAACATCTCCAATCCAAAGTTAAATCTAGAATTGGCTTCCTATTTCGCAACAAAGCATCCTTCACTCATGCTGCCAAACATACCCTTGTAAAATTGACCATCCTACCAATCCTCAACTTTGGCGATGTCATTTACAAAATAGCCTCCAATACCCTACTCAACAAATTGGATGCAGTCTATCACAGTGCTATCCGTTTTGTCACCAAAGCCCCATATACTACCCACCATTGCGACCTGTACGCTCTCGTTGGCTGGCCCTCGCTTCATACTCGTCGCCAAACCCACTGGCTCCATGTCATCTACAAGACCCTGCTAGGTAAAGTCCCCCTTATCTCAGCTCGCTGGTCACCATAGCATCTCCCACCTGTAGCACACGCTCCAGCAGGTATATCTCTCTAGTCACCCCAAAACCAATTCTTTCTTTGGCCGCCTCTCCTTCCAGTTCTCTGCTGCCAATGACTGGAACGAACTACAAAAATCTCTTAAATTGGAAACACTTATCTCCCTCACTAGCTTTAAGCACCAACTGTCAGAGCATCTTACAGATTACTGCACCTGTACATAGCCCACCTATAATTTAGCCCAAACAACTACCTCTTTCCCAACTGTATTTAATTTATTTTGCTCCTTTGCACCCCATTATTTTTATTTCTACTTTGCACATTCTTCCATTGCAAAACTACCATTCCAGTGTTTTACTTGCTATATTGTATTTACTTTGCCACCATGGCCTTTTTTGCCTTTACCTCCCTTCTCACCTAATTTGCTCACATTGTATATAGACTTGTTTTTTTTTTATTGTATTATTGACTGTATGTTTGTTTTACTCCATGTGTAACTCTGTGTCGTTGTATGTGTCGAACTGCTTTGCTTTATCTTGGCCAGGTCGCAATTGTAAATGAGAACTTGTTCTCAACTTGCCTACCTGGTTAAATAAAGGTGAAATAAAAAATAAAAGAAAATAAAAGGGAGAAGGTCTCCGGAAATGGTCTGGAGAAGAGAGGAGGGGATAGGGTCAAGCGGGCAGGTTGTTGGGCGGCCGGTCGTCACAAGACGCGAGATTTCATCTGGAGAGAGAGGGGAGAAAGAGGTCAGAGCACAGGGTAGGGCAGTGTGAGCAGAACCAGCGGTGTCGTTTGACTTAGCAAACGAGGATCGGATGTCGTCGACCTTCTTTTCAAAATGGTTGACGAAGTCATCTGCAGAGAGGGAGGAGGGGGGAGAGGGGGAGGGGGATTCAGGAGGGAGGAGAAGGTGGCAAAGAGCTTCCTAGGGTTAGAGGCAGATGCTTGGAATTTAGAGTGGTAGAAAGTGGCTTTAGCAGCTGCGACAGAAGAGGAAAATGTAGAGAGGAGGGAGTGAATGTTGTGCATGGTTGTAATGTCTTCTGATTTTTTGTTATTTCCTGTTTTACAGCTTCGATGCTCTGGGGCCTGGTGTTCTCGCCAAGGAGCGTTCGGACTGTCGGAACCAGGCTTCAGCTGCTGTGCATCCTTCCTCCCATAGATGGTCTGCTTGTAAACGTGCTACTTGGACTGGACATAGCTAGACAAACTATCTTTTTGACAAGATCAGGGAGTTTTGTGATGAAGAGGCTGTGGACATCACATGCCCTGCACCAAAGTCAAGGGCAGGACAGAAACAGGCTCTCCGAATATGGATTCCCTTGTTCATGTGTGGTTTGGACGGACCAGTCATCAGCACTATCTGCAGTGCCTCTATTCACATGACTCTCTCCTAACACACTTGCCATACGTTGCTGCTACTATTTTCTTTATCCTGCTGCTCAGCCACTTTACCCCTGATTGTATGCATATAACTACCTCGTCTATCACTGATATCTTTATGTACATTGTTCTTGTACATAGTGTCAATATAAGTAAAATATACAGTATCTATTTCTGATATTGCTACTATGCAAGTAACCATTTGGCTGTACCGTTTACACCTTCTGTAGAGACCATCCACTTTGCAAAATATTGATATATAATGAATATTGATATGTGTGGTCGTAACATGACATTGTGACATACCACAACAATATCATGTGACCATATCAGGTGTCCATGTTAGAGGAATTCTAAATTTCTATATGTTTTGTAGCCAAAACCAAATTCGCACTCTTTCTAATTCATTAATGAGTTGTAAGTTCATTAATTATGCATGAAGTAGATCGAGACCAGACTTAAAAGCCAGGTAACGGCGTTTATTTCAAGAGAGTACTCCCACATACACATATTTCCACAGGTTATAAACTGAAAATGACGTCAGCGTTTTCTAAACGTTCACCAGTAGAGAGGCCCTATAGCTCTCGAGCCTTCGCTCTACGCCTGAAGTCAAGGTCAGTCAGTATAAATCAGCATTCTAGACAGTCTGGAGATAGTCCGTTCCTGCCACCTGGAGACTTAAGTAAAAATGCTTGAAAGTACTACTTAAGTAGTTTTTTGTGGTATCTGTACATTACTTTACTATTTAATATTTTTGGCTACTTTTACTTCACTACATTTGTAAAGAAAATAATGTACTTTTTTCTCAATACATCTTCATTGACACCCAAAAGTACTTGTTACATTTCGAGAGGAAAATTGTAGAAATCACACACTTATCAAGAGAACATCCCTGGTCATCACTACTGCCTCTGATCTGGCTGACTCACTAAACACAAATGCTTCGAGCTAGGGTATTTGCTGTATACCAGGGAGCTAGCTTCTTATGATAAATGTTTTTAGTTTTAGGGTATTGCGCAAGGTTAAATTGAGTTCCTCAGTTAGGTGGTTAACTGATTTTTGTCCTCTGGCGTCCTTGGGTAGACAGAGGGAGTCTGGAAGGACATCAAGGAATCTTTGTGTTGTCTGGGAATTTATAGCACGACTTTTGATATTCCTTGGTTGGGGTCTGAGCAGATTATTTGTTGCAATTGCAAACGTAATAAAATGGTGGCCCGATAGTCCACGATTATGAGGAAAAACATTAAGATCCACAACATTTTAGCTGTTGCCAAACTCTTCCTGGTGTCCATGCAAAACATGAAACATGACATAACCTGTCATAATACAGAACATTAACAGACTAGAACAGTTCAAGGATAGAACTACTGTACATCAAAACATGTTTTATTTATTTTTTAAAGTCAAACGTAGCCTACATACCAATTCAAACACGCAAACTATCTAGGTCAAATAGGGGAGAGGTGTTGTGCCGTGAGGTTTTGCTTTATCTGTTTTTTGAAACCAGGTTTGTTCATTTGAACAATATGAGATGGAAGGGAGTTTCATGCAGTAATGGCTCTATATTATACTGTACACTTTCTTGAATTTGTCCTGGATTTGGGGACTGTGGAAAGACCCCTGGTGGCATTTCTGGTGGCGTAAGCATATGTTTCAGAGCTGTGTGTACGTTGACGATGCAAATAATTTGGTATTTCCAACACATGGTTTTAAAAATTTTTTAAGTGATGCAGTCAGTCTCTCCTCAACTCTTAACCAAGAGATACTGGCATGGTTAGTATTTATATCAGCCGTCTGATTACAATGACGTGACGCTCTGTTCTGGGCTGCAGCTTAACTAGGTCTTTCCTTGCCGCACTGGACCGGACGACTAGACAATAAATAAGATTAGACAAAACTAGAGTCTGCAGAACTTGCTTTTAGGTGTTTGGTGTCAAAAAAGCCGAGCATCTCTTTATTATGGATAGACCTCTCCCTCTCTTTACAAACATTGAATCTATAGGTTTTGACCATGACAGTTTACAATCTAAGGCAACGCCAAGTAATTTAGTCTCCTAAACTTGTTCAACCTACTGTCCTCACTGAGTCCTCCTCTGAAACAGGATGCCTACTGTACACTGTCCTCACTGAGTCCTCCTCTGAAACAGGATGCCTACTGTACACTGTCCTCACTGAGTCCTCATCTGAAACAGGATGCCTACTGTACACTGTTCTCACTGATTCCTCCTCTGAAACAGGATGCCTACTGTACACTGTTCTCACTGAGTCCTCCTCTGAAACAAGATACCTACTGTACACTGTCCTCACTGAGTCCTCATCTGAAACAGGATGCCTACTGTCCTCACTGAGTCCTCCTCTGAAACAAGATGCCTACTGTTTACTGTCCTCAATAAATCCTTCTCCGAAACCGGATGCCTACTGTACACTGTCCTCACTGAGTCCTCCTCTGAAACAAGATGCCTTCTGTTTACTGTCCTCACTGAATTATCCTCTGAAACAAGATGCCTACTGTTTACTGCCCTCAATTAATCCTTCTCCGAAATGGGGTACCTACTGTTTACTATCCTTACTGAAATCTCCTCTGAAACAAGATGCCTACTGTACACTGTTCTCACTGAGTCCTCCTCTGAAACAAGATACCTACTTTACACAGTCCTCACTGAGTCCTCCTCTGAAACAGGATGCCTACTGTACACTGTTCTCACTGAGTCCTCCTCTGAAACAGGATGCCTACTGTACACTGTTCTCACTGAGTCCTCCTCTGAAACAGGATGCCTACTGTACACTGTCCTCACTGAGTCCTCCTCTGAAACAGGATGCCTACTGTACACTGTTCTCACTGATTCCTCCTCTGAAACAAGATGCCTACTGTACACTGTTCTCACTGATTCCTCCTCTGAAACAGGATGCCTACTGTACACTGTCCTCACTGAGTCCTCCTCTGAAACAAGATGCCTACTGTACACTGTTCTCACTGAGTCCTCCTCTGAAACAAGATGCCTACTGTACACTGTTTTCACTGATTCCTCCTCTGAAACAGGATGCCTACTGTACACTGTCCTCACTGAGTCCTCCTCTGAAACAAGATACCTACTGTACACTGTCCTCACTGAGTCCTCATCTGAAACAGGATGCCTACTGTCCTCACTGAGTTCTCCTCTGAAACAAGATGCCTACTGTTTACTGTCCTCAATAAATCCTTCTCCGAAACCGGATGCCTACTGTACACTGTCCTCACTGAGTCCTCCTCTGAAACAAGATGCCTTCTGTTTACTGTCCTCACTGAATTATCCTCTGAAACAAGATGCCTACTGTTTACTGCCCTCAATTAATCCTTCCCGAAATGGGGTACCTACTGTTTACTATCCTTACTGAAATCTCCTCTGAAACAAGATGCCTACTGTACACTGTTCTCACTGAGTCCTCCTCTGAAACAAGATACCTACTTTACACAGTCCTCACTGAGTCCTCCTCTGAAACAGGATGCCTACTGTACACTGTTCTCACTGAGTCCTCCTCTGAAACAGGATGCCTACTGTACACTGTCCTCACTGAGTCCTCCTCTGAAACAGGATGCCTACTGTACACTGTTCTCACTGATTCCTCCTCTGAAACAAGATGCCTACTGTACACTGTTCTCACTGATTCCTCCTCTGAAACAGGATGCCTACTGTACACTGTCCTCACTGAGTCCTCCTCTGAAACAGGATGCCTACTGTACACTGTCCTCACTGAGTCCTCCTCTGAAACAAGATGCCTTCTGTCCTCACTGAGTCCTCCTCTGAAACAGGATGCCTACTGTACACTGTCCTCACTGAGTCCTCCTCTGAAACAGGATGCCTACTGTCTTCACTGAGTCCTCCTCTGAAACTGAGTCCTGAAATCTCCTCTGAAACAAGATGCCTACTGTACACTGTTCTCACTGAGTCCTCCTCTGAAACAAGATGCCTACTGTACACTGTTCTCACTTTGTCCTCCTCTGAAACAAGATGCCTACTGTACACTGTTCTCACTGAGTCCTCCTCTGAAACAGGATGCCTACTGTACACTGTTCTCACTGAGTCCTCCTCTGAAACAGGATGCCTACTGTACACTGTCCTCACTGAGTCCTCCTCTGAAACAGGATGCCTACTGTACACTGTCCTCACTGAGTCCTCCTCTGAAACAGGATGCCTACTGTACACTGTCCTCACTGAGTCCTCCTCTGAAACAAGATGCCTACTGTACACTGTTTTCACTGATTCCTCCTCTGAAACAGGATGCCTACTGTACACTGTCCTCACTGAGTCCTCCTCTGAAACAAGATGCCTTCTGTCCTCACTGAGTCCTCCTCTGAAACAGGATGCCTACTGTACACTGTCCTCACTGAGTCCTCCTCTGAAACAGGATGCCTACTGTCCTCACTGAGTCCTCCTCTGAAACAAGATGCCTACTGTTTACTGCCCTCAATTAATCCTTCTCCGAAATGGGGTACCTACTGTTTACTATCCTTACTGAAATCTCCTCTGAAACAAGACGCCTACTGTACACTGTTCTCACTGAGTCCTCCTCTGAAACAAGATGCCTACTGTACACTGTCCTCACTGAGTCCTCCTCTGAAACAAGATGCCTTCTGTTTACTGTCCTCACTGAATTATCCTCTGAAACAAGATGCCTACTGTTTACTGCCCTCAATTAATCCTTCTCCGAAATGGGGTACCTACTGTTTACTATCCTTACTGAAATCTCCTCTGAAACAAGATGCCTACTGTACACTGTTCTCACTGAGTCCTCCTCTGAAACAAGATGCCTACTGTACACTGTTCTCACTGAGTCCTCCTCTGAAACAAGATACCTACTTTACACTGTCCTCACTGAGTCCTCCTCTGAAACAGGATGCCTACTGTACACTGTTCTCACTGAGTCCTCCTCTGAAACAGGATGCCTACTGTACACTGTCCTCACTGAGTCCTCCTCTGAAACAAGATGCCTACTGTACACTGTCCTCACTGATTCCTCCTCTGAAACAAGATGCCTACTGTACACTGTTCTCACTGAGTCCTCCTCTGAAACAGGATGCCTACTGTACACTGTCCTCACTGAGTCCTCCTCTGAAACAGGATGCCTACTGTACACTGTCCTCACTGAGTCCTCCTCTGAAACAAGATGCCTTCTGTCCTCACTGAGTCCTCCTCTGAAACAGGATGCCTACTGTACACTGTCCTCACTGAGTCCTCCTCTGAAACAGGATGCCTACTGTCCTCACTGAGTCCTCCTCTGAAACAAGATGCCTACTGTTTACTGCCCTCAATTAATCCTTCTCCGAAATGGGGTACCTACTGTTTACTATCCTTACTGAAATCTCCTCTGAAACAAGATGCCTACTGTACACTGTTCTCACTGAGTCCTCCTCTGAAACAAGATGCCTACTGTACACTGTTCTCACTTTGTCCTCCTCTGAAACAAGATGCCTACTGTACACTGTTCTCACTGATTCCTCCTCTGAAACAGGATGCCTACTGTACACTGTCCTCACTGAGTCCTCCTCTGAAACAGGATGCCTACTGTACACTGTCCTCACTGAGTCCTCCTCTGAAACATTATGCCTACTGTACACTGTCCTCACTGAGTCCTCCTCTGAAACAGGATGCCTACTGTACACTGTCCTCACTGAGTCCTCCTCTGAAACAAGATGCCTACTGTACACTGTTCTCACTGAGTCCTCCTCTGAAACAGGATGCCTACTGTACACTGTCCTCACTGAGTCCTCCTCTGAAACAAGATGCCTACTGTACACTGTCCTCACTGAGTCCTCCTCTGAAACAGGATGCCTACTGTACACTGTCCTCACTGAGTCCTCCTCTGAAACAAGATGCCTACTGTCACTGTCCTCACTGAGTCCTCCTCTGAAACAGGATGCCTACTGTACACTGTCCTCACTGAGTCCTCCTCTGAAACAGGATGCCTACTGTTTACTGTCCTCACTACTCCTCTGAAACAGGATGCCTACTGTACACTGTCCTCACTGAGTCCTCCTCTGAAACAGGATGCCTACTGTACACTGTCCTCACTGAGTCCTCCTCTGAAACAAGATGCCTTCTGTTTACTGTCCTCACTGAATTATCCTCTGAAACAAGATGCCTACTGTTTACTGCCCTCAATTAATCCTTCTCCGAAATGGGGTACCTACTGTTTACTATCCTTACTGAAATCTCCTCTGAAACAAGATGCCTACTGTACACTGTTCTCACTGAGTCCTCCTCTGAAACAAGATGCCTACTGTACACTGTTCTCACTGAGTCCTCCTCTGAAACAAGATACCTACTTTACACTGTCCTCACTGAGTCCTCCTCTGAAACAGGATGCCTACTGTACACTGTTCTCACTGAGTCCTCCTCTGAAACAGGATGCCTACTGTACACTGTCCTCACTGAGTCCTCCTCTGAAACAAGATGCCTTCTGTTTACTGTCCTCACTGATTCCTCCTCTGAAACAGGATGCCTACTGTACACTGTCCTCACTGAGTGCTCCTCTGAAACAGGATGCCTACTGTACACTGTCCTCACTGAGTCCTCCTCTGAAACAGGATGCCTACTGTACACTGTCCTCACTGAGTCATCCTCTGAAACAAGATGCCTACTTTACACTGTCCTCACTGAGTCCTCCTCTGAAACAGGATGCCTACTGTACACTGTCCTCACTGAGTCCTCCTCTGAAACAAGATGCCTACTGTTTACTGCCCTCAATTAATCCTTCTCCTACCTCTGAAACTGATCCTTACTGAAATCTCCTCTGAAACAAGATGCCTACTGTACACTGTTCTCACTGAGTCCTCCTCTGAAACAAGATGCCTACTGTACACTGTTCTCACTGAGTCCTCCTCTGAAACAAGATGCCTACTGTACACTGTCCTCACTGAGTCCTCCTCTGAAACAGGATGCCTACTGTACACTGTCCTCACTGAGTCCTCCTCTGAAACAAGATGCCTACTGTACACTGTCCTCACTGAGTCCTCCTCTGAAACAGGATGCCTACTGTACACTGTCCTCACTGAGTCCTCCTCTGAAACAGGATGCCTACTGTACACTGTCCTCACTGAGTCCTCCTCTGAAACAAGATGCCTACTGTACACTGTTCTCACTGAGTCCTCCTCTGAAACAGGATGCCTACTGTACACTGTCCTCACTGAGTCCTCCTCTGAAACAAGATGCCTACTGTACACTGTTCTCACTGAGTCCTCCTCTGAAACAGGATGCCTACTGTACACTGTCCTCACTGAGTCCTCCTCTGAAACAGGATGCCTACTGTCCTCACTGAGTCCTCCTCTGAAACAAGATGCCTACTGTTTACTGCCCTCAATTAATCCTTCTCCGAAATGGGGTACCTACTGTTTACTATCCTTACTGAAATCTCCTCTGAAACAAGATGCCTACTGTACACTGTTCTCACTGAGTCCTCCTCTGAAACAAGATGCCTACTGTACACTGTTCTCACTGAGTCCTCCTCTGAAACAAGATGCCTACTGTACACTGTTCTCACTGAGTCCTCCTCTGAAACAGGATGCCTACTGTACACTGTCCTCACTGAGTCCTCCTCTGAAACAGGATGCCTACTGTACACTGTCCTCACTGAGTCCTCCTCTGAAACAGGATGCCTACTGTACACTGTCCTCACTGAGTCCTCCTCTGAAACAGGATGCCTACTGTACACTGTCCTCACTGAGTCCTCCTCTGAAACAAGATGCCTACTGTACACTGTCCTCACTGAGTCCTCCTCTGAAACAGGATGCCTACTGTACACTGTCCTCACTGAGTCCTCCTCTGAAACAAGATGCCTTACACTGTCCTCACTGAGTCCTCCTCTGAAACAAGATGCCTACTGTACACTGTCCTCACTGAGTCCTCCTCTGAAACAGGATGCCTACTGTCCTCACTGTCCTCCTCTGAAACAAGATGCCTACTGTTTACTCTCTCCTTCTGAAACAAGATGCCTACTGTTTACTATCCTTACTGAAATCTCCTCTGAAACAAGATGCCTACTGTACACTGTTCTCACTGAGTCCTCCTCTGAAACAAGATGCCTACTGTACACTGTTCTCACTGAGTCCTCCTCTGAAACAAGATGCCTACTGTACACTGTTCTCACTGAGTCCTCCTCTGAAACAGGATGCCTACTGTACACTGTTCTCACTGAGTCCTCCTCTGAAACAAGATGCCTACTGTACACTGTCCTCACTGAGTCCTCCTCTGAAACAGGATGCCTACTGTACACTGTCCTCACTGAGTCCTCCTCTGAAACAGGATGCCTACTGTACACTGTCCTCACTGAGTCCTCCTCTGAAACAAGATGCCTACTGTACACTGTTCTCACTGAGTCCTCCTCTGAAACAAGATGCCTACTGTACACTGTTCTCACTTTGTCCTCCTCTGAAACAAGATGCCTACTGTACACTGTTCTCACTGATTCCTCCTCTGAAACAAGATACCTACTGTACACTGTCCTCACTGAGTCCTCCTCTGAAACAGGATGCCTACTGTCCTCACTGAGTCCTCCTCTGAAACAAGATGCCTACTGTTTACTGTCCTCAATAAATCCTTCTCCAAAACCGGATGCCTACTGTACACTGTCCTCACTGAGTCCTCCTCTGAAACAAGATGCCTTCTGTTTACTGTCCTCACTGAATTATCCTCTGAAACAAGATGCCTACTGTTTACTGCCCTCAATTAATCCTTCTGAAATGGGATGTACCTACTGTTTACTATCCTTACTGAAATCTCCTCTGAAACAAGATGCCTACTGTACACTGTTCTCACTGAGTCCTCCTCTGAAACAAGATGCCTACTGTACACTGTTCTCACTGAGTCCTCCTCTGAAACAAGATACCTACTTTACACTGTCCTCACTGAGTCCTCCTCTGAAACAGGATGCCTACTGTACACTGTTCTCACTGAGTCCTCCTCTGAAACAGGATGCCTACTGTACACTGTCCTCACTGAGTCCTCCTCTGAAACAAGATGCCTTCTGTTTACTGTCCTCACTGATTCCTCCTCTGAAACAGGATGCCTACTGTACACTGTCCTCACTGAGTGCTCCTCTGAAACAGGATGCCTACTGTACACTGTCCTCACTGAGTCCTCCTCTGAAACAGGATGCCTACTGTACACTGTCCTCACTGAGTCCTCCTCTGAAACAAGATGCCTACTGTACACTGTCCTCACTGAGTCCTCCTCTGAAACAGGATGCCTACTGTACACTGTCCTCACTGAGTCCTCCTCTGAAACAGATGCCTACTGTCCTCTCACTGAGTCCTCCTCTGAAACAAGATGCCTACTGTACACTGCCCTCAATTAATCCTTCCTCTGAAAAATGGGGTACCTACTGTTTACTATCCTTACTGAAATCTCCTCTGAAACAAGACGCCTACTGTACACTGTTCTCACTGAGTCCTCCTCTGAAACAAGATGCCTACTGTACACTGTTCTCACTTTGTCCTCCTCTGAAACAAGATGCCTACTGTACACTGTTCTCACTGAGTCCTCCTCTGAAACAAGATGCCTACTGTACACTGTCCTCACTGAGTCCTCCTCTGAAACAAGATGCCTACTGTACACTGTCCTCACTGAGTCCTCCTCTGAAACAGGATGCCTACTGTACACTGTCCTCACTGAGTCCTCCTCTGAAACAGGATGCCTACTGTACACTGTCCTCACTGAGTCCTCCTCTGAAACAAGATGCCTACTGTACACTGTCCTCACTGAGTCCTCCTCTGAAACAGGATGCCTACTGTACACTGTCCTCACTGAGTCCTCCTCTGAAACAAGATGCCTTCTGTCCTCACTGAGTCCTCCTCTGAAACAGGATGCCTACTGTACACTGTCCTCACTGAGTCCTCCTCTGAAACAAGATGCCTACTGTACACTGTCCTCACTGAGTCCTCCTCTGAAACAAGATGCCTACTGTTTACTGCCCTCACTGATTCCTCCTCTGAAATGGGATGCCTACTGTTTACTATCCTCACTGAAATCTCCTCTGAAACAAGATGCCTACTGTACACTGTTCTCACTGAGTCCTCCTCTGAAACAAGATGCCTACTGTACACTGTTCTCACTTTGTCCTCCTCTGAAACAAGATGCCTACTGTACACTGTCCTCACTGATTCCTCCTCTGAAACAGGATGCCTACTGTACACTGTCCTCACTGAGTCCTCCTCTGAAACAGGATGCCTACTGTACACTGTCCTCACTGAGTCCTCCTCTGAAACAAGATGCCTACTGTACACTGTCCTCACTGAGTCCTCCTCTGAAACAGGATGCCTACTGTACACTGTCCTCACTGAGTCCTCCTCTGAAACAAGATGCCTACTGTACACTGTTCTCACTGAGTCCTCCTCTGAAACAAGATGCCTACTGTACACTGTTCTCACTGAGTCCTCCTCTGAAACAAGATGCCTACTGTACACTGCCTCACTGAGTCCTCCTCTGAAACAAGATGCCTACTGTACACTGTCCTCACTGAGTCCTCCTCTGAAACAGGATGCCTACTGTACACTGTCCTCACTGAGTCCTCCTCTGAAACAAGATGTCTGTTTACTCCTCACTGAAATCCTCTGAAACAAGATGCCTACTGTTTACTGCCCTCAATTAATCCTTCTCCGAAATGGGGTACCTACTGTTTACTATCCTTACTGAAATCTCCTCTGAAACAAGATGCCTACTGTACACTGTTCTCACTGAGTCCTCCTCTGAAACAAGATGCCTACTGTACACTGTTCTCACTGAGTCCTCCTCTGAAACAAGATGCCTACTGTACACTGTCCTCACTGAGTCCTCCTCTGAAACAAGATGCCTACTGTACACTGTTCTCACTGAGTCCTCCTCTGAAACAAGATGCCTACTGTACACTGTTCTCACTGAGTCCTCCTCTGAAACAGGATGCCTACTGTACACTGTCCTCACTGAGTCCTCCTCTGAAACAGGATGCCTACTGTACACTGTCCTCACTGAGTCCTCCTCTGAAACAGGATGCCTACTGTACACTGTCCTCACTGAGTCCTCCTCTGAAACAGGATGCCTACTGTACACTGTCCTCACTGAGTCCTCCTCTGAAACAAGATGCCTACTGTACACTGTTCTCACTGAGTCCTCCTCTGAAACAGGATGCCTACTGTACACTGTCCTCACTGAGTCCTCCTCTGAAACAAGATGCCTACTGTCCTCACTGAGTCCTCCTCTGAAACAGGATGCCTACTGTACACTGTCCTCACTGAGTCCTCCTCTGAAACAGGATGCCTACTGTCCTCACTGAGTCCTCCTCTGAAACAGGATGCCTACTGTACACTGTTCTCACTGAGTCTCCTCTGAAACAAGATGCCTACTGTACTGTCCTCACTGAGTCCTCCTCTGAAACAAGATGCCTACTGTACACTGTTCTCACTGAGTCCTCCTCTGAAACAAGATGCCTACTTTACACTGTCCTCACTGAGTCCTCCTCTGAAACAGGATGCCTACTGTACACTGTCCTCACTGAGTCCTCCTCTGAAACAGGATGCCTACTGTACACTGTCCTCACTGAGTCCTCCTCTGAAACAAGATGCCTACTGTACACTGTCCTCACTGAGTCCTCCTCTGAAACAGGATGCCTACTGTACACTGTCCTCACTGAGTCCTCCTCTGAAACAAGATGCCTACTGTACACTGTCCTCACTGAGTCCTCCTCTGAAACAAGATGCCTACTGTACACTGTCCTCACTGAGTCCTCCTCTGAAACAAGATGCCTACTGTACACTGTCCTCACTGAGTCCTCCTCTGAAACAGGATGCCTACTGTCCTCACTGAGTCCTCCTCTGAAACAAGATGCCTTCTGTTTACTGTCCTCACTGAATTATCCTCTGAAACAAGATGCCTACTGTTTACTGCCCTCAATTAATCCTTCTCCGAAATGGGGTACCTACTGTTTACTATCCTTACTGAAATCTCCTCTGAAACAAGATGCCTACTGTACACTGTTCTCACTGAGTCCTCCTCTGAAACAAGATGCCTACTGTACACTGTTCTCACTGAGTCCTCCTCTGAAACAAGATGCCTACTGTACACTGTCCTCACTGAGTCCTCCTCTGAAACAGGATGCCTACTGTACACTGTCCTCACTGAGTCCTCCTCTGAAACAGGATGCCTACTGTACACTGTCCTCACTGAGTCCTCCTCTGAAACAAGATGCCTTCTGTTTACTGTCCTCACTGAGTCCTCCTCTGAAACAGGATGCCTACTGTACACTGTCCTCACTGAGTCCTCCTCTGAAACAAGATGCCTACTGTACACTGTCTCACTGAGTCCTCCTCTGAAACAGGATGCCTACTGTACACTGTCCTCACTGAGTCCTCCTCTGAAACAAGATGCCTACTGTACACTGTCCTCACTGAGTCCTCCTCTGAAACAGGATGCCTACTGTACACTGTCCTCACTGAGTCCTCCTCTGAAACAAGATGCCTACTGTCCTCACTGAGTCCTCCTCTGAAACAGGATGCCTACTGTACACTGTCCTCACTGAGTCCTCCTCTGAAACAGGATGCCTACTGTACACTGTCCTCACTGAGTCCTCCTCTGAAACAAGATGCCTACTGTACTGTCCTCACTGAATCCTTCTCTGAAACAAGATGCCTACTGTACACTGTCCTCACTGAGTCCTCCTCTGAAACAAGATGCCTACTGTACACTGTCCTCACTGAGTCCTCCTCTGAAACAGGATGCCTACTGTACACTGTCCTCACTGAGTCCTCCTCTGAAACAGGATGCCTACTGTACACTGTCCTCACTGAGTCCTCCTCTGAAACAGGATGCCTACTGTACACTGTTCTCACTGAGTCCTCCTCTGAAACAAGATACCTACTGTACACTGTCCTCACTGAGTCCTCCTCTGAAACAGGATGCCTACTCCTCTGAAACAGGATGCCTCACTGTCCTCCTCTGAAACACTGTCCTCACTGAGTCCTCCTCTGAAACAGGATGCCTCCTCACTGTCCTCACTGAGTCCTCCTCTGAAACAAGATGCCTACTGTACACTGTCCTCACCGAGTCCTCCTCTGAAACAAGATGCCTACTGTACACTGTCCTCACTGAGTCCTCCTCTGAAACAAGATGCCTACTGTACACTGTTCTCACTGACTCCTCCTCTGAAACAAGATGCCTACTGTACACTGTCCTCACTGAGTCCTCCTCTGAAACAAGATGCCTACTGTACACTGTCCTCACTGAGTCCTCCTCCTCTGTACACTGTCCTCACTGAGTCCTCCTCTGAAACAGGATGCCTACTGTACACTGTCCTCACTGAGTCCTCCTCTGAAACAAGGATGCCTACTGTACACTGTTCTCACTGAGTCCTCCTCTGAAACAAGATGCCTACTGTACACTGTCCTCACTGAGTCCTCCTCTGAAACAGGATGCCTACTGTACACTGTTCTCACTGAGTCCTCCTCTGAAACAAGATGCCTACTGTACACTGTCCTCACTGAGTCCTCCTCTGAAACAAGATGCCTACTGTACACTGTTCTCACTGAGTCCTCCTCTGAAACAGGATGCCTACTGTACACCACTGAGTCCTCCTCTGAAACAAGATGCCTACTGTACACTGTCCTCACTGAGTCCTCCTCTGAAACAGGATGCCTACTGTACACTGTCCTCACTGAGTCCTCCTCTGAAACAAGATGCCTACTGTACACTGTTCTCACTGAGTCCTCCTCTGAAACAAGATGCCTACTGTACACTGTCCTCACTGAGTCCTCCTCTGAAACAAGATGCCTACTGTACACTGTTCTCACTGAGTCCTCCTCTGAAACAAGATGCCTACTGTACACTGTCCTCACTGAGTCCTCCTCTGAAACAAGATGCCTACTGTACACTGTCCTCACTGAGTCCTCCTCTGAAACAGGATGCCTACTGTACACTGTTCTCACTGAGTCCTCCTCTGAAACAGGATGCCTACTGTACACTGTCCTCACTGAGTCCTCCTCTGAAACAGGATGCCTACTGTACACTGTCCTCACTGAGTCCTCCTCTGAAACAAGATGCCTACTGTACACTGTCCTCACTGAGTCCTCCTCTGAAACAGGATGCCTACTGTACACTGTCCTCACTGAGTCCTCCTCTGAAACAGGATGCCTACTGTACACTGTCCTCACTGAGTCCTCCTCTGAAACAAGATGCCTACTTTACACTGTCCTCACTGAGTCCTCCTCTGAAACAGGATGCCTACTGTACACTGTCCTCACTGAGTCCTCCTCTGAAACAGGATGCCTACTGTACACTGTCCTCACTGAGTCCTCCTCTGAAACAGGATGCCTACTGTACACTGTCCTCACTGAGTCCTCCTCTGAAACAAGATGCCTACTGTACACTGTCCTCACTGAGTCCTCCTCTGAAACAAGATGCCTACTGTACACTGTCCTCACTGAGTCCTCCTCTGAAACAAGATGCCTACTGTACACTGTTCTCACTGAGTCCTCCTCTGAAACAGGATGCCTACTGTACACTGTCCTCACTGAGTCCTCCTCTGAAACAGGATGCCTACTGTACACTGTCCTCACTGAGTCCTCCTCTGAAACAAGATGCCTACTGTACACTGTCCTCACTGAGTCCTCCTCTGAAACAGGATGCCTACTGTACACTGTCCTCACTGAGTCCTCCTCTGAAACAAGATGCCTACTGTACACTGTTCTCACTGAGTCCTCCTCTGAAACAAGATGCCTACTGTACACTGTTCTCACTGAGTCCTCCTCTGAAACAGGATGCCTACTGTACACTGTTCTCACTGAGTCCTCCTCTGAAACAAGATACCTACTGTACACTGTCCTCACTGAGTCCTCCTCTGAAACAGGATGCCTACTGTCCTCACTGAGTCCTCCTCTGAAACAAGATGCCTACTGTTTGTACACTGTCCTCACTAAGTCCTCTCTGAAACAGGATGCCTACTGTACACTGTCCTCACTGAGTCCTCCTCTGAAACAAGATGCCTTCTGTTTACTGTCCTCACTGAATTATCCTCTGAAACAAGATGCCTACTGTTTACTGCCCTCAATTAATCCTTCTCCGAAATGGGGTACCTACTGTTTACTATCCTTACTGAAATCTCCTCTGAAACAAGATGCCTACTGTACACTGTTCTCACTGAGTCCTCCTCTGAAACAAGATGCCTACTGTACACTGTCCTCACTGAGTCCTCCTCTGAAACAGGATGCCTACTGTACACTGTTCTCACTGAGTCCTCCTCTGAAACAGGATGCCTACTGTACACTGTCCTCACTGAGTCCTCCTCTGAAACAAGATGCCTACTGTACACTGTCCTCACTGAGTCCTCCTCTGAAACAGGATGCCTACTGTACACTGTCCTCACTGAGTCCTCCTCTGAAACAGGATGCCTACTGTCCTCACTGAGTCCTCCTCTGAAACAGGATGCCTACTGTACACTGTCCTCACTGAGTCCTCCTCTGAAACAGGATGCCTACTGTACACTGTCCTCACTGAGTCCTCCTCTGAAACAAGATGCCTACTGTACACTGTCTCACTGAGTCCTCCTCTGAAACAGGATGCCTACTGTACACTGTCCTCACTGAGTCCTCCTCTGAAACAAGATGCCTTCTACTGTCCTCACTGTCCTCTGAAACAAGATGCCTACTGTTTACTCCTCTTAATCCTCCTCTGAAACAGGATGCCTACTGTTTACTATCCTCACTGAAATCCTCCTCTGAAACAAGATGCCTACTGTACACTGTTCTCACTGAGTCCTCCTCTGAAACAAGATGCCTACTGTACACTGTTCTCACTGAGTCCTCCTCTGAAACAAGATACCTACTTTACACTGTCCTCACTGAGTCCTCCTCTGAAACAGGATGCCTACTGTACACTGTTCTCACTGAGTCCTCCTCTGAAACAGGATGCCTACTGTACACTGTCCTCACTGAGTCCTCCTCTGAAACAAGATGCCTACTGTACACTGTCCTCACTGAGTCCTCCTCTGAAACAGGATGCCTACTGTACACTGTCCTCACTGAGTCCTCCTCTGAAACAGGATGCCTACTGTACACTGTCCTCACTGAGTCCTCCTCTGAAACAGGATGCCTACTGTACACTGTCCTCACTGAGTCCTCCTCTGAAACAAGATGCCTACTGTACACTGTCCTCACTGAGTCCTCCTCTGAAACAGGATGCCTACTGTACACTGTCCTCACTGAGTCCTCCTCTGAAACAAGATGCCTACTGTACACTGTCCTCACTGAGTCCTCCTCTGAAACAGGATGCCTACTGTACACTGTCCTCACTGAGTCCTCCTCTGAAACAAGATGCCTACTGTTTACTGTCCTCACTGAGTCCTCCTCTGAAACAATGCCTACTGTACACTGTCCTCACTGAGTCCTCCTCTGAAACATTATGCCTACTGTACACTGTCCTCACTGAGTCCTCCTCTGAAACAAGATGCCTACTGTACACTGTTCTCACTGAGTCCTCCTCTGAAACAAGATGCCTACTGTACACTGTTCTCACTGAGTCCTCCTCTGAAACAAGATGCCTACTGTACACTGTTCTCACTGAGTCCTCCTCTGAAACAGGATGCCTACTGTACACTGTCCTCACTGAGTCCTCCTCTGAAACAGGATGCCTACTGTACACTGTCCTCACTGAGTCCTCCTCTGAAACAAGATGCCTACTGTACACTGTCCTCACTGAGTCCTCCTCTGAAACAGGATGCCTACTGTACACTGTCCTCACTGAGTCCTCCTCTGAAACAAGATGCCTACTGTACACTGTTCTCACTGATTCCTCCTCTGAAACAGGATGCCTACTGTACACTGTCCTCACTGAGTCCTCCTCTGAAACAAGATGCCTACTGTACACTGTTCTCACTGAGTCCTCCTCTGAAACAAGATGCCTACTGTACACTGTTCTCACTGAGTCCTCCTCTGAAACAAGATGCCTACTGTACACTGTTCTCACTGAGTCCTCCTCTGAAACAAGATGCCTACTGTACACTGTTCTCACTGTCCTCCTCTGAAACAGGATGCCTACTGTACACTGTCTCACTGAGTCCTCCTCTGAAACAGGATGCCTACTGTACACTGTCCTCACTGAGTCCTCCTCTGAAACAGGATGCCTACTGTACACTGTCCTCACTGAGTCCTCCTCTGAAACAGGATGCCTACTGTACACTGTCCTCACTGTCCTCCTCTGAAACAAGATGCCTACTGTACACTGTTCTCACTGAGTCCTCCTCTGAAACAAGATGCCTACTGTACACTGTCTCACTGAGTCCTCCTCTGAAACAAGATGCCTACTGTACACTGTTCTCACTGAGTCCTCCTCTGAAACAAGATGCCTACTGTACACTGTCCTCACTGAGTCCTCCTCTGAAACAAGATGCCTACCTACACTGTCCTCACTGAGTCCTCCTCTGAAACAAGATGCCTACTGTACACTGTCCTCACTGAGTCCTCCTCTGAAACAGGATGCCTACTGTCCTCACTGAGTCCTCCTCTGAAACAAGATGCCTTCTGTTTACTGTCCTCACTGAATTATCCTCTGAAACAAGATGCCTACTGTTTACTGCCCTCAATTAATCCTCCTCTGAAATGGGGTGCCTACTGTTTACTATCTCACTGAGTCTCCTCTGAAACAAGATGCCTACTGTACACTGTTCTCACTGTCCTCCTCTGAAACAAGATGCCTACTGTACACTGTTCTCACTGAGTCCTCCTCTGAAACAAGATACCTACTTTACACTGTCCTCACTGAGTCCTCCTCTGAAACAGGATGCCTACTGTACACTGTTCTCACTGAGTCCTCCTCTGAAACAGGATGCCTACTGTACACTGTCCTCACTGAGTCCTCCTCTGAAACAAGATGCCTACTGTACACTGTCCTCACTGATTCCTCCTCTGAAACAGGATGCCTACTGTACACTGTCTCACTGAGTCCTCCTCTGAAACAGGATGCCTACTGTACACTGTTCTCACTGAGTCCTACTCTGAAACAGGATGCCTACTGTACACTGTCCTCACTGAGTCCTCCTCTGAAACAAGATGCCTACTGTACACTGTCCTCACTGAGTCCTCCTCTGAAACAGGATACCTACTGTACACTGTTCTCACTGAGTCCTCCTCTGAAACAAGATGCCTACTGTACACTGTCCTCACTGAGTCCTCCTCTGAAACAAGATGCCTACTGTACACTGTTCTCACTGATTCTTCCTCTGAAACAGGATGCCTACTGTACACTGTCCTCACTGAGTCCTCCTCTGAAACAAGATGCCTACTGTACACTGTCCTCACTGAGTCCTCCTCTAAAACAAGATGCCTACTGTCCTCACTGAGTCCTCCTCTGAAACAGGATGCCTACTGTACACTGTCCTCACTGAGTCCTCCTCTGAAACAGGATGCCTACTGTACACTGTCCTCACTGAGTCCTCCTCTGAAACAGGATGCCTACTGTACACTGTCCTCACTGAATCCTCCTCTGAAACAGGATGCCTACTGTACACTGTCCTCACTGAGTCCTCCTCTGAAACAAGATGCCTACTGTACACTGTTCTCACTGATTCCTCCTCTGAAACAAGATGCCTACTGTACACTGTCCTCACTGAGTCCTCCTCTAAAACAAGATGCCTACTGTCCTCACTGAGTCCTCCTCTGAAACAGGATGCCTACTGTACACTGTCCTCACTGAGTCCTCCTCTGAAACAGGATGCCTACTGTACACTGTCTCACTGAGTCCTCCTCTGAAACAAGATGACTGTCCTCACTTAATTCCTCCTCTGAAACAGGTGCCTACTGTACACTGTCCTCACTGAGTCCTCCTCTGAAACAAGATGCCTACTGTACACTGTCCTCACTGAGTCCTCCTCTGAAACAAGATGCCTACTGTACACTGTCCTCACTGAGTCCTCCTCTGAAACAAGATGCCTACTGTACACTGTCCTCACTGAGTCCTCCTCTGAAACAAGATGCCTACTGTTTACTGTCCTCACTGAGTCCTCCTCTGAAACAGGATGCCTACTGTACACTGTCCTCACTGAGTCCTCCTCTGAAACAGAGGACTGTCCTCACTGAGTCCTCCTCTGAAACAAGATGCCTACTGTACACTGTCCTCACTGAGTCCTCCTCTGAAACAGGATGCCTACTGTACACTGTCCTCACTGAGTCCTCCTCTGAAACAAGATGCCTACTGTACACTGTCCTCACTGAGTCCTCCTCTGAAACAAGATGCCTACTGTACACTGTTCTCACTGAGTCCTCCTCTGAAACAAGATGCCTACTGTACACTGTTCTCACTGAGTCCTCCTCTGAAACAAGATGCCTACTGTACACTGTCCTCACTGAGTCCTCCTCTGAAACAGGATGCCTACTGTACACTGTCCTCACTGAGTCCTCCTCTGAAACAAGATGCCTACTGTACACTGTCCTCACTGAGTCCTCCTCTGAAACAGGATGCCTACTGTACACTGTCCTCACTGAGTCCTCCTCTGAAACAGGATGCCTACTGTACACTGTCCTCACTGAGTCCTCCTCTGAAACAGGATGCCTACTGTACACTGTCTCAAGATGCCTACTCACTGTCCTCACTGAGTCCTCCTCTGAAACAAGATGCCTACTGTACACTGTCCTCACTGAGTCCTCCTCTGAAACAGGATGCCTACTGTACACTGTCCTCACTGAGTCCTCCTCTGAAACAGGATGCCTACTGTACACTGTCCTCACTGAGTCCTCCTCTGAAACAGGATGCCTACTGTACACTGTCCTCACTGAGTCCTCCTCTGAAACAAGATGCCTTCTGTTTACTGTCCTCACTGATTCCTCCTCTGAAACAGGATGCCTACTGTACACTGTCCTCACTGAGTCCTCCTCTGAAACAAGATGCCTACTGTTTACTGTCCTCACTGAGTCCTCCTCTGAAACAAGATGCCTACTGTTTACTGCCCTCAATTATCCTTCTCCGAAATGGGGTACCTACTGTTTACTATCCTTACTGAAATCTCCTCTGAAACAAGATGCCTACTGTACACTGTTCTCACTGAGTCCTCCTCTGAAACAAGATGCCTACTGTACACTGTTCTCACTGAGTCCTCCTCTGAAACAAGATGCCTACTGTACACTGTCCTCACTGAGTCCTCCTCTGAAACAGGATGCCTACTGTACACTGTCCTCACTGAGTCCTCCTCTGAAACAGGATGCCTACTGTACACTGTCCTCACTGAGTCCTCCTCTGAAACAAGATGCCTACTGTACACTGTCCTCACTGAGTCCTCCTCTGAAACAGGATGCCTACTGTACACTGTCCTCACTGAGTCCTCCTCTGAAACAGGATGCCTACTGTACACTGTCCTCACTGAGTCCTCCTCTGAAACAAGATGCCTACTGTACACTGTTCTCACTGAGTCCTCCTCTGAAACAGGATGCCTACTGTACACTGTCCTCACTGAGTCCTCCTCTGAAACAGGATGCCTACTGTACACTGTCCTCACTGAGTCCTCCTCTGAAACAAGATGCCTACTGTACACTGTCCTCACTGAGTCCTCCTCTGAAACAGGATGCCTACTGTACACTGTCCTCACTGAGTCCTCCTCTGAAACAGGATGCCTACTGTACACTGTCCTCACTGAGTCCTCCTCTGAAACAGGATGCCTACTGTACACTGTCCTCACTGAGTCCTCCTCTGAAACAAGATGCCTACTGTACACTGTTCTCACTGATTCCTCCTCTGAAACAAGATCACTGTACACTGTCCTCACTGAGTCCTCCTCTGAAACAGGATGCCTACTGTCCTCACTGTCCTCCTCTGAAACAAGATGCCTACTGTTTACTGTCCTGAAAACAGGATGCCTACTGTACACTGTCCTCACTGAGTCCTCCTCTGAAACAAGATGCCTTCTGTTTACTGTCCTCACTGAATCCTCCTCTGAAACAAGATGCCTACTGTTACACTGTCCTCACTGAGTCCTCCTCTGAAACAAGGATGCCTACTGTACACTGTCCTCACTGAGTCCTCCTCTGAAACAAGATGCCTACTGTACACTGTCTCACTGAGTCCTCCTCTGAAACAAGATGCCTACTGTACACTGTTCTCACTGAGTCCTCCTCTGAAACAGGATGCCTACACTGTCCTCACTGAGTCCTCCTCTGAAACAGGATGCCTACTGTACACTGTTCTCTGAGTCCTCCTCTGAAACAGGATGCCCTGTACACTGTCCTCACTGTCCTCCTCTGAAACAAGGATGCCACTGACTGTCCTCACTGATTCCTCCTCTGAAACAGGATGCCTACTGTACACTGTCCTCACTGAGTCCTCCTCTGAAACAGGATGCCTACTGTACACTGTCTCACTGAGTCCTCCTCTGAAACAGGATGCCTACTGTACACTGTCCTCACTGAGTCCTCCTCTGAAACAAGATGCCTACTGTACACTGTCTCACTGAGTCCTCCTCTGAAACAGGATGCCTACTGTACACTGTCCTCACTGAGTCCTCCTCTGAAACAGGATGCCTACTGTCCTCACTGAGTCCTCCTCTGAAACAAGATGCCTACTGTCCTCAATAAGTCCTCCTCTGAAACAGATGCCTACTGTACACTGTCCTCACTGAGTCCTCCTCTGAAACAAGATGCCTTCTGTTCACTGTCCTCACTGTCCTCCTCTGAAACAAGATGCCTACTGTTTACTGCCCTCAATTAACGAAATGTACACTGTTACTCACTGAAATCCTCCTCTGAAACAAGATGCCTACTGTACACTGTTCTCACTGAGTCCTCCTCTGAAACAAGATGCCTACTGTACACTGTTCTCACTGAGTCCTCCTCTGAAACAGGATGCCTACTGTACACTGTCCTCACTGAGTCCTCCTCTGAAACAGGATGCCTACTGTACACTGTCTCACTGAGTCCTCCTCTGAAACAGGATGCCTACTGTACACTGTCCTCACTGAGTCCTCCTCTGAAACAAGATGCCTACTGTACACTGTTCTCACTGAGTCCTCCTCTGAAACAAGATGCCTACTGTACACTGTTCTCACTGATTCCTCCTCTGAAACAGGATGCCTACTGTACACTGTCCTCACTGAGTCCTCCTCTGAAACAGGATGCCTACTGTACACTGTCCTCACTGAGTCCTCCTCTGAAACAGGATGCCTACTGTACACTGTCCTCACTGAGTCCTCCTCTGAAACAAGATGCCTTACACTGTCCTCACTGAGTCCTCCTCTGAAACAGGATGCCTACTGTACACTGTCCTCACTGAGTCCTCCTCTGAAACAGGATGCCTACTGTCCTCACTGAGTCCTCCTCTGAAACAGGATGCCTACTGTACACTGTCCTCACTGAGTCCTCCTCTGAAACAAGATGCCTACTGCACACTGTCCTCACTAAGTCCTCCTCTGAAACAGGATGCCTACTGTACACTCCTCACTGAGTCCTCCTCTGAAACAGGATGCCTACTGTACACTGTCCTCACTGAGTCCTCCTCTGAAACAGGATGCCTACTGTACAAAGTCCTCCTCTGAAACAAGATGCCTACTGTACACTGTCCTCACTGAGTCCTCCTCTGAAACAAGATGCCTACTGTTTACTGTCCTCACTGATTCCTCCTCTGAAACAGGATGCCTACTGTACACTGTCCTCACTGAGTCCTCCTCTGAAACAAGATGCCTACTGTACACTGTTCTCACTGAGTCCTCCTCTGAAACAGGATGCCTACTGTACACTGTCCTCACTGAGTCCTCCTCTGAAACAGGATGCCTACTGTACACTGTCCTCACTGAGTCCTCCTCTGAAACAGGATGCCTACTGTACACTGTCCTCACTGATTCCTCCTCTGAAACAGGATGCCTACTGTACACTGTCCTCACTGAGTCCTCCTCTGAAACAAGATGCCTAAACAGTCCTCCTCTGAAACAAGATGCCTACTGTACACTGTCCTCACTGAGTCCTCCTCTGAAACAAGATGCCTACTGTACACTGTCCTCACTGAGTCCTCCTCTGAAACAGGATGCCTACTGTACACTGTCCTCACTGAGTCCTCCTCTGAAACAGGATGCCTACTGTACACTGTCCTCACTGAGTCCTCCTCTGAAACAGGATGCCTACTGTACACTGTTCTCACTGAGTCCTCCTCTGAAACAGGATGCCTACTGTACACTGTCCTCACTGAGTCCTCCTCTGAAACAGGATGCCTACTGTACACTGTCCTCACTGAGTCCTCCTCTGAAACAAGATGCCTTACACTGTCCTCACTGAGTCCTCCTCTGAAACAGGATGCCTACTGTACACTGTCCTCACTGAGTCCTCCTCTGAAACAAGATGCCTACTGTACACTGTTCTCACTGAGTCCTCCTCTGAAACAGGATGCCTACTGTACACTGTCCTCACTGAGTCCTCCTCTGAAACAGGATGCCTACTGTACACTCCTCACTGAGTCCTCCTCTGAAACAGGATGCCTACTGTACACTGTGAAACTCACTGTACACTGTCCTCACTGAGTCCTCTGAAACAAGATGCCTACTGTACTGTCCTCACTGTCCTCACTGACTGTCCTCCTCCTCTGAAACAGGATGCCTACTGATGCCTACTGTCCTCCTCTGAAACAGGATGCCTACTGTACACTGTCTCACTGAGTCCTCCTCTGAAACAAGATGCCTACTGTACACTGTTCTCACTGAGTCCTCCTCTGAAACAAGATGCCTACTGTACACTCACTCTGAAACAAGATGCCTCTGTTACACTGTCCTCACTCCTCTGAAACAAGATGCCTACTGTTTACTGCCCTCAATTCTCCTCTACACTGTCCTCACTGAGTCTCCTCTGAAACAAGATGCCTACTGTACACTGTTCTCACTGAGTCCTCCTCTGAAACAAGATGCCTACTGTACACTGTTCTCACTGTACACTGTCCCTCCTTTGTCCTCCTCTGAAACAGGATGCCTACTGTACACTGTCCTCACTGAGTCCTCCTCTGAAACAGGATGCCTGTTCTGTCCTCCTCTGAAACAAGATGCCTACTGTACACTCTCACTGAGTCCTCCTCTGAAACAGGATGCCTACTGTACACTGTCTCACTGAGTCCTCCTCTGAAACAAGATGCCTACTGTACACTGTTCTCACTGAGTCCTCCTCTGAAACAGGATGCCTACTGTTCTACTGTACACTGTCCTCACTGAGTCCTCCTCTGAAACAAGACTGTACACTGAGTCCTCCTCTGAAACAAGATGCCTACTGTACACTGTCTCACTGAGTCCTCCTCTGAAACAAGATGCCTACTGTACACTGTCTCACTGAGTCCTCCTCTGAAACAGGATGCCTACTGTACACTGTCCTCACTGAGTCCTCCTCTGAAACAAGATGCCTACTGTACACTGTCTCACTGAGTCCTCCTCTGAAACAGGATGCCTACTGTACACTGTCCTCACTGAGTCCTCCTCTGAAACAGGATGCCTACTGTACACTGTTCTCACTGAGTCCTCCTCTGAAACAAGATGCCTACTGTACACTGTCCTCACTGAGTCCTCCTCTGAAACAAGATGCCTACTGTACACTGTCCTCACTGAGTCCTCCTCTGAAACAAGATGCCTACTGTCCTCACTGAGTTCTCTGAAACAGGATGCCTACTGTACACTGTCCTCACTGAGTCCTCCTCTGAAACAAGGATGCCTACTGTACACTGTCCTCACTGAGTCCTCCTCTGAAACAGGATGCCCTGTACACTGTCCTCACTGAGTCCTCCTCTGAAACAAGATGACTGTCCTCACTGAGTCCTCCTCTGAAACAGGATGCCTACTGTACACTGTCCTCACTGAGTCCTCCTCTGAAACAGGATGCCTACTGTACACTGTCCTCACTGAGTCCTCCTCTGAAACAAGATGCCTACTGTACACTGTCCTCACTGAGTCCTCCTCTGAAACAGGATGCCTACTGTACACTGTCCTCACTGAGTCCTCCTCTGAAACAGGATGCCTACTGTACACTGTTCTCACTGAGTCCCTCCTCTGAAACAGGATGCCTACTGTACACTGTCCTCACTGAGTCCTCCTCTGAAACAGGATGCCTACTGTACACTGTCCTCTCACTGAGTCCTCCTCTGAAACAAGATGCCTACTGTACACTGTCTCACTGAGTCCTCCTCTGAAACAGGATGCCTACTGTACACTGTCCTCACTGAGTCCTCCTCTGAAACAGATGCCTACTGTACACTGTCCTCACTGATTCCTCCTCCTCTGAAACAAGATGCCTACTGTACACACTGTCCTCCTCACAAGATGACTGTCCTCACTGAGTCCTCCTCTGAAACAGGATGCCTACTGTACACTGTCCTCACTGAGTCCTCCTCTGAAACAAGATGCCTACTGTACACTGTCCTCACTGAGATCCTCCTCTGAAACAAGATGCCTACTGTACACTGTCTCACTGAGTCCTCCTCTGAAACAAGATGCCTACTGTACACTGTCCTCACTGAGTCCTCCTCTGAAACAGGATGCCTACTGTCTTCACTGAGTCCTCCTCTGAAACAGGATGCCTACTGTACACTGTCCTCACTGAGTCCTCCTCTGAAACAAGATGCCTACTGCACACTGTCCTCACTGAGTCCTCCTCTGAAACAGGATGCCTACTGTACACTGTCCTCACTGAGTCCTCCTCTGAAACAGGATGCCTACTGTACACTGTCCTCACTGAGTCCTCCTCTGAAACAGGATGCCTACTGTACACTGTCCTCACTGAGTCCTCCTCTGAAACAAGATGCCTACTGTACACTGTTCTCACTGAGTCCTCCTCTGAAACAAGATGCCTACTGTACACTGTTCTCACTGAGTCCTCCTCTGAAACAAGATGCCTACTGTACACTGTTCTCACTGAGTCCTCCTCTGAAACAAGATGCCTACTGTACACTGTTCTCACTGATTCCTCCTCTGAAACAGGATGCCTACTGTACACTGTCCTCACTGAGTCCTCCTCTGAAACAGGATGCCTACTGTACACTGTCCTCACTGAGTCCTCCTCTGAAACAGGATGCCTACTGTACACTGTCCTCACTGAGTCCTCCTCTGAAACAAGATGCCTACTGTACACTGTTCTCACTGAGTCCTCCTCTGAAACAAGATGCCTACTGTACACTGTCCTCCTCTGAAACAAGATGCCTACTGTACACTGTCTCCTCCTCTGAAACAAGATGCCTACTGTACACTGTCCTCACTGAGTCCTCCTCTGAAACAGGATGCCTACTGTACACTGTTCTCACTGAGTCCTCCTCTGAAACAAGATGCCTACTTACACTGTCCTCACTGAGTCCTCCTCTGAAACAAGATGCCTACTGTACACTGTTCTCACAGTCCTCCTCTGAAACAGGATGCCTACTGTACACTGTCTCACTGAGTCCTCCTCTGAAACAAGATGCCTACTGTACACTGTCCTCACTGAGTCCTCCTCTGAAACAAGATGCCTACTGTACACTGTTCTCACTGAGTCCTCCTCTGAAACAAGATGCCTACTGTACACTGTTCTCACTGAGTCCTCCTCTGAAACAAGATGACTGTACACTGTCCTCACTGAGTCCTCCTCTGAAACAGGATGCCTACTGTACACTGTCCTCACTGAGTCCTCCTCTGAAACAGGATGCCTACTGTACTGTCCTCACTGAGTCCTCCTCTGAAACAAGATGCCTACTGTACACTGTCCTCACTGAGTCCTCCTCTGAAACAGGATGCCTACTGTCCTCACTGAGTCCTCCTCTGAAACAGGATGCCTACTGTACACTGTCCTCACTGAGTCCTCCTCTGAAACAAGATGCCTACTGTACACTGTCCTCACTGAGTCCTCCTCTGAAACAGGATGCCTACTGTACACTGTCCTCACTGAGTCCTCCTCTGAAACAGGATGCCTACTGTACACTGTTCTCACTGAGTCCTCCTCTGAAACAGGATGCCTACTGTACACTGTTCTCACTGAGTCCTCCTCTGAAACAAGATACCTACTGTACACTGTCCTCACTGAGTCCTCCTCTGAAACAGGATGCCTACTGTACACTGTCCTCACTGAGTCCTCCTCTGAAACAGGATGCCTACTGTACACTGTCCTCACTGAGTCCTCCTCTGAAACAGGATGCCTACTGTACACTGTCCTCACTGAGTCCTCCTCTGAAACAAGATGCCTACTGTACACTGTTCTCACTGAGTCCTCCTCTGAAACAAGATGCCTACTGTACACTGTCCTCACTGAGTCCTCTCTGAAACAAGATGCCTACTGTACACTGTTCTCACTGAGTCCTCCTCTGAAACAGGATGCCTACTGTACTGTTCTCACTGAGTCCTCCTCTGAAACACTGTCCTCACTGAGTCCTCCTCTGAAACAAGATGCCTACTGTACACTGTCCTCACTGAGTCCTCCTCTGAAACAAGATGCCTACTGTACACTGTTCTCACTGAGTCCTCCTCTGAAACAGGATGCCTACTGTACACTGTCTCACTGAGTCCTCCTCTGAAACAAGATGCCTACTGTACACTGTTCTCACTGAGTCCTCCTCTGAAACAGGATGCCTACTGTACACTGTCCTCACTGAGTCCTCCTCTGAAACAGATGCCTACTGTACACTGTCTCACTGAGTCCTCCTCTGAAACAAGATGCCTACTGTACACTGTCCTCACTGAGTCCTCCTCTGAAACAGGATGCCTACTGTACACTGTCCTCACTGAGTCCTCCTCTGAAACAAGATGATGCCTCACTGAGTCCTCCTCTGAAACAAGGATGCCACTGTACACTGTCCTCACTGAGTCCTCCTCTGAAACAAGATGCCTACTGTACACTGTTCTCACTGAGTCCTCCTCTGAAACAGGATGCCTACTGTACACTGTCTCACTGAGTCCTCCTCTGAAACAGGATGCCTACTGTCCTCACTGAGTCCTCCTCTGAAACAGGATGCCTACTGTACACTGTCCTCACTGAGTCCTCCTCTGAAACAAGATGCCTACTGTACACTGTCCTCACTGAGTCCTCCTCTGAAACAGGATGCCTACTGTACACTGTCCTCACTGAGTCCTCCTCTGAAACAGGATGCCTACTGTACACTGTCCTCACTGAGTCCTCCTCTGAAACAAGATGCCTACTGTACACTGTCCTCACTGAGTCCTCCTCTGAAACAGATGCCTACTGTACACTGTCCTCACTGAGTCCTCCTCTGAAACAAGATGCCTACTGTACACTGTCCTCACTGAGTCCTCCTCTGAAACAGGATGCCTACTGTACACTGTCCTCACTGAGTCCTCCTCTGAAACAGGATGCCTACTGTACACTGTCCTCACTGAGTCCTCCTCTGAAACAGGATGCCTACTGTACACTGTCCTCACTGATTCCTCCTCTGAAACAGGATGCCTACTGTACACTGTCCTCACTGTGTCCTCCTCTGAAACAAGATGCCTACTGTACACTGTCCTCACTGAGTCCTCCTCTGAAACAGATGCCTACTGTACACTGTCCTCACTGAGTCCTCCTCTGAAACAGGAGATGCCTACTCCTCTATGCCTACTGTCCTCACTGAGTCCTCCTCTGAAACTGAAACAGGATGCCTACTGTACACTGTCCTCACTGAGTCCTCCTCTGAAACAAGATGCCTACTGTACACTGTCCTCACTGAGTCCTCCTCTGAAACAAGATGCCTACTGTACACTGTCCTCACTGAGTCCTCTGAAAACTTTACACTGTCTCATCTCACTGAGTCCTCCTCTGAAACAAGATGCCTACTGTACACTGTTCTCACTGATTCCTCCTCTGAAACAAGATGCCACACCTCACTGAGTCCTCCTCTGAAACAAGATGCCTACTGAAACAGGATGCCTACTGTACACTGTTCTCACTGAGTCCTCCTCTGAAACAGGATGCCTACTGTACACTGTCCTCACTGAGTCCTCCTCTGAAACAGGATGCCTACTGTACACTGTCCTCACTGAGTCCTCCTCTGAAACAAGATGCCTACTGTACACTGTCCTCACTGAGTCCTCCTCTGAAACAGGATGCCTACTGTACACTGTCCTCACTGAGTCCTCCTCTGAAACAAGATGCCTACTGTACACTGTCCTCACTGAGTCCTCCTCTGAAACAGGATGCCTACTGTACACTGTCCTCACTGAGTCCTCCTCTGAAACAGGATGCCCTGTACACTGTCCTCACTGAGTCCTCCTCTGAAACAAGATGCCTACTGTACACTGTCCTCACAGTCCTCCTCTGTCCTCACTGACTGTCCTCACTGAGTCCTCCTCTGAAACAGGATGCCTACTGTACACTGTTCTCACTGAGTCCTCCTCTGAAACAAGATGCCTACTGTACACTGTCCTCACTGAGTCCTCCTCTGAAACAGGATGCCTACTGTACACTGTCCTCACTGAGTCCTCCTCTGAAACAAGATGCCTACTGTACACTGTCCTCACTGAGTCCTCCTCTGAAACAGGATGCCTACTGTACACTGTCCTCACTGAGTCCTCCTCTGAAACAGGATGCCTACTGTACACTGTGCCTCACTGACTGAGTCCTCCTCTGAAACAGGGATGCCTACTGTACACTGTCCTCACTGAGTCCTCCTCTGAAACAAGATGCCTACTGTACACTGTCCTCACTGAGTCCTCCTCTGAAACAGGATGCCTACTGTACACTGTCCTCACTGGATTCCTCCTCTGAAACAGGATGCCTACTGTACACTGTCCTCACTGAGTCCTCCTCTGAAACAGGATGCCTACTGTACACTGTCCTCACTGAGTCCTCCTCTGAAACAGGATGCCTACTGTACACTGTCCTCACTGAGTCCTCCTCTGAAACAGGATGCCTACTGTACACTGTCCTCACTGAGTCCTCCTCTGAAACAAGATGCCTACTGTACACTGTTCTCACTGAGTCCTCCTCTGAAACAAGATGCCTACTGTACACTGTTCTCACTGAGTCCTCCTCTGAAACAGGATGCCTACTGTACACTGTCCTCACTGAGTCCTCCTCTGAAACAAGATGCCTACTGTACACTGTCCTCACTGAGTCCTCCTCTGAAACAGGATGCCTACTGTACACTGTCCTCACTGAGTCCTCCTCTGAAACAAGATGCCTACTGTACACTGTTCTCACTGAGTCCTCCTCTGAAGGATGCCTACTGTACACTGTCCTCCTCTGAAACTGAGTCCTCCTCCTCTGAAACAGGATGCTACTGTACACTGTCCTCACTGAGTCCTCCTCTCCTCCTCTGAAACAGGATGCCTACTGTACACTGTTCTCACTGAGTCCTCCTCTGAAACAAGATGCCTACTGTACACTGTCCTCACTGAGTCCTCCTCTGAAACAGGATGCCTACTGTACACTGTCCTCACTGAGTCCTCCTCTGAAACAGGATGCCTACTGTACACTGTCCTCACTGAGTCCTCCTCTGAAACAGGATGCCTACTGTACACTGTCCTCACTGAGTCCTCCTCTGAAACAGGATGCCTACTGTACACTGTCCTCACTGAGTCCTCCTCTGAAACAAGATGCCTACTGTACACTGTTCTCACTGAGTTCTCTGAAACAGGATGCCTACTGTACACTGTCCTCCTCTGAAACAAGATGCCTACTGTACACTGTCCTCACTGAGTCCTCCTCTGAAACAGGATGCCTACTGTACACTGTCCTCACTGAAACAGGAGTCCTCACCTCCTCTGAAACAGGATGCCTACTGTACACTGTCCTCACTGAGTCCTCCTCTGAAACAAGATGCCTACTGTACAGTCCTCCTTCTCACTGTACACTGTTCTCCTCCTCTGAAACAGGATGCCTACTGTACACTGTCCTCACTGAGTCCTCCTCTGAAACAGGATGCCTACTGTACACTGTCCTCACTGAGTCCTCCTCTGAAACAGGATGCCTACTGTACACTGTCTCACTGAGTCCTCCTCTGAAACAGGATGCCTACTGTACACTGTCCTCACTGAGTCCTCCTCTGAAACAAGATGCCTACTGTACACTGTTCTCACTGAGTCCTCCTCTGAAACAGGATGCCTACTGTACACTGTCCTCACTGAGTCCTCCTCTGAAACAGGATGCCTACTGTACACTGTCCTCACTGAGTCCTCCTCTGAAACAGGATGCCTACTGTACACTGTCCTCACTGAGTCCTCCTCTGAAACAGGATGCCTACTGTACACTGTCCTCACTGAGTCCTCCTCTGAAACAGGATGCCTACTGTACACTGTCCTCACTGAGTCCTCCTCTGAAACAAGATGCCTACTGTACACTGTCCTCACTGTCCTCCTCTGAAACAGGATGCCTACTGTACACTGTCCTCACTGAGTCCTCCTCTGAAACAGGATGCCTACTGTACACTGTCCTCACTGAGTCCTCCTCTGAAACAGGATGCCTACTGTACACTGTCCTCACTGAGTCCTCCTCTGAAACAGGATGCCTACTGTCCTCACTGAGTCCTCCTCTGAAACAGGATGCCTACTGTACACTGTCCTCACTGAGTCCTCCTCTGAAACAAGATGCCTTCTGTCCTCACTGAGTCCTCCTCTGAAACAGGAGTCCTCCTCTGAAACAAGATGCCTACTGTACACTGTCCTCACTGAGTCCTCCTCTGAAACAGGATGCCTACTGTACACTGTCCTCACTGAGTCCTCCTCTGAAACAGGATGCCTACTGTACACTGTCCTCACTGAGTCCTCCTCTGAAACAGGATGCCTACTGTACACTGTCCTCACTGAGTCCTCCTCTGAAACAGGATGCCTACTGTACACTGTCCTCACTGAGTCCTCCTCTGAAACAGGATGCCTACTGTACACTGTCCTCACTGAGTCCTCCTCTGAAACAGGATGCCTACTGTACACTGTCCTCACTGAGTCCTCCTCTGAAACAGGATGCCTACTGTACACTGTCCTCACTGAGTCCTCCTCTGAAACAAGATGCCTACTGCACACTGTCCTCACTAAGTCCTCCTCTGAAACAGGATGCCTACTGTACACTGTCCTCACTGAGTCCTCCTCTGAAACAGGATGCCTACTGTACACTGTCCTCACTGAGTCCTCCTCTGAAACAGGATGCCTACTGTACACTGTCCTCACTGAGTCCTCCTCTGAAACAGGATGCCTACTGTACACTGTCCTCACTGAGTCCTCCTCTGAAACAGGATGCCTACTGTACACTGTCCTCACTGAGTCCTCCTCTGAAACAAGGATGCCCTACTGTCCTCACTGATTCCTCCTCTGAAACAAGATGCCTACTACCTGTTCTCACTGAGTCCTCCTCTGAAACAGGATGCCTACTGTACACTGTCCTCACTGAGTCCTCCTCTGAAACAAGATGCCTACTGTACACTGTCCTCACTGAGTCCTCCTCTGAAACAAGATGCCTACTGTACACTGTCTCACTGAGTCCTCCTCTGAAACAAGATGCCTACTGTACACTGTTCTCACTGATTCCTCCTCTGAAACAAGATGCCTACTGTACACTGTCCTCACTGAGTCCTCCTCTGAAACAAGATGCCTACTGTACACTGTCCTCACTGAGTCCTCCTCTGAAACAAGATGCCTACTGTACACTGTCCTCACTGAGTCCTCCTCTGAAACAAGATGCCTACTGTACACTGTCCTCACTGAGTCCTCCTCTGAAACAGGATGCCTATACACTGTCCTCCTGAGTCCTCCTCTGAAACAAGATGCCTACTGTACACTGTCCTCACTGATTCCTCCTCTGAAACAAGATGCCTACTGTACACTGTCCTCACTGAGTCCTCCTCTGAAACAGGATGCCTACTGTACACTGTCCTCACTGAGTCCTCCTCTGAAACAAGATGCCTACTGTACACTGTCCTCACTGAGTCCTCCTCTGAAACAGATGCCTACTGATGCCTCACTGTCCTCCTCTGAAACAGGATGCCTACTGTACACTGTCTCACTGAGTCCTCCTCTGAAACAGGATGCCTACTGTACACTGTCCTCACTGAGTCCTCCTCTGAAACAGATGCCTACTGTACACTGTCCTCACTGAGTCCTCCTCTGAAACAGGATGCCTACTGTACACTGTCCTCACTGAGTCCTCCTCTGAACAAGATGCCTACTGTACACTGTTCTCACTGAGTCCTCCTCTGAAACAGGATGCCTACTGTACACTGTCCTCACTGAGTCCTCCTCTGAAACAAGATGCCTACTGTACACTGTCCTCACTGAGTCCTCCTCTGAAACAGGGATGCCTACTGTCACTCCTCTGAGTCCTCCTCTGAAACAGGATGCCTACTGTACACTGTTCTCACTGAGTCCTCCTCTGAAACAAGATGCCTACTGTACACTGTCCTCACTGAGTCCTCCTCTGAAACAGGATGCCTACTGTACACTGTCCTCACTGAGTCCTCCTCTGAAACAGGATGCCTACTGTACACTGTCCTCACTGAGTCCTCCTCTGAAACAGGGATGTACACTGTCCTCACTGAGTCCTCCTCTGAAACAAGATGCCTACTGTACACCTCACTGAGTCCTCCTCTGAAACAGGATGCCTACTGTACACTGTCCTCACTGAGTCCTCCTCTGAAACAGGATGCCTACTGTACACTTACTGTCCTCACTGAGTCCTCCTCTGAAACAGGATGCCTACTGTACACTGTCCTCACTGAGTCCTCCTCTGAAACAGGATGCCTACTGTACACTGTCCTCACTGAGTCCTCCTCTGAAACAGGATGCCTACTGTACACTGTCCTCACTGAGTCCTCCTCTGAAACACTGTCCTCACTGATGCCTCTGAAACAGGATGTACACTGTCCTCACTGAGTCCTCCTCTGAAACCTGTACACTGTCCTCACTGAGTCCTCCTCTGAAACAAGATGCCTACTGTACACTGTCCTCACTGAGTCCTCCTCTGAAACAAGATGCCTACTGTACACTGTCCTCACTGAGTCCTCCTCTGAAACAAGATGCCTACTGTTCTCACTGAGTCCTCCTCTGAAACAGGATGCCTACTGTACACTGTCTCACTGAGTCCTCCTCTGAAACAGATGCCTACTGTACACTGTCCTCACTGAGTCCTCCTCTGAAACAAGATGCCTACTGTACACTGTTCTCACTGAGTCCTCCTCTGAAACAAGATGCCTACTGTACACTGTCCTCACTGAGTCCTCCTCTGAAACAGGATGCCTACTGTACACTGTCCTCCTCTCACTGAGTCCTCCTCTGAAACAGATGCCTACTGTACACTGTCCTCACTGAGTCCTCCTCTGAAACAGGATGCCTACTGTACACTGTCCTCACTGAGTCCTCCTCTGAAACAGATGCCTACTGTACACTGTTCTCACTGAGTCCTCCTCTGAAACAAGATGCCTACTGTACACTGTCCTCTGAAACAAGATGCCTACTGTACTGTCCTCACTGAGTCCTCCTCTGAAACAGGATGCCTACTGTACACTGTCCTCACTGAGTCCTCCTCTGAAACAGGATGCCTACTGTACACTGTCCTCACTGAGTCCTCCTCTGAAACAGGATGCCTACTGTACACTGTCCTCACTGAGTCCTCCTCTGATGCCTACAACTGATGAGCTCTGAAACAGGATGCCTACACTGTACACTGTCCACTGAGTCCTCCTCTGAAACAAGATGCCTTCTGTCCTCACTGAGTCCTCCTCTGAAACAGGATGCCTACTGTACACTGTCCTCACTGAGTCCTCCTCTGAAACAGGATGCCTACTGTCTTCACTGAGTCCTCCTCTGAAACAGGATGCCTACTGTCCTCACTGAGTCCTCCTCTGAAACAGGATGCCTACTGTACACTGTCCTCACTGAGTCCTCCTCTGAAACAAGATGCTTACTGCACACTGTCCTCACTAAGTCCTCCTCTGAAACAGGATGCCTACTGTACACTGTCCTCACTGAGTCCTCCTCTGAAACAGGATGCCTACTGTACACTGTCCTCACTGATTCCTCCTCTGAAACAGGATGCCTACTGTACACTGTCCTCACTGAGTCCTCCTCTGAAACAAGATGCCTACTGTACACTGTTCTCACTGAGTCCTCCTCTGAAACAAGATGCCTACTGTACACTGTTCTCACTGAGTCCTCCTCTGAAACAAGATGCCTACTGTACACTTCCTCACTGAGTCCTCTGAAACAGAACAACCACACTGTTCTCACTCCTCTCTGAACAGGATGCCTACTGTACACTGTCCTCACTGAGTCCTCCTCTGAAACAGGATGCCTACTGTACACTGTCTCACTAAATCCTCCTCTGAAACAGGATGCCTACTCACTGTCCTCACTGAGTCCTCCTCTGAAACAGGATGCCTACTGTACACACTGTCCTCACTAGTCCTCCCTCTGAAACAGGATGCCTCACTGAGTCCTCCTCTGAAACAGGATGCCTGCTGTACACTGTCTCTGAAACAAGATCACTGAGTCCTCCTCTGAAACAAGATGCCTACTGTACACTGTCCTCACTGAGTCCTCCTCTGAAACAAGATGCCTACTGTACACTGTCCTCACTGAGTCCTCCTCTGAAACAGGATGCCTACTGTACACTGTCCTCACTGAGTCCTCCTCTGAAACAGGATGCCTACTGTACACTGTCCTCACTGAGTCCTCCTCTGAAACAGGATGCCTACTGTACACTGTCCTCACTGAGTCCTCCTCTGAAACAAGATGCCTACTGTACACTGTTCTCACTGATTTCCTCCTCTGAAACAAGATGCCTACTGTACACTGTCCTCACTGATTCCTCCTCTGAAACAGGATGCCTACTGTGAGTCCTCCTCTGAAACTGATGCCTCTTTACACTGTCCTCAGTCCTCCTCTGAAACAGGATGCCTACTGTACACTGTCCTCACTGAGTCCTCCTCTGAAACAAGATGCCTACTGTACACTGTCTCACTGAGTCCTCCTCTGAAACAAGATGCCTACTGTACACTGTCCTCACTGATTCCTCCTCTGAAACAGGATGCCTACTGTACACTGTCCTCACTGAGTCCTCCTCTGAAACAGGATGCCTACTGTACACTGTCCTACTGTTTACACTCACTGAGTCCTCCTCTGAAACAGGATGCCTACTGTACTGTCCTCACTGTGCCTCACTGTCCTCACTGAGTCCTCCTCTGAAACAGATGCCTATGCCTGTCCTCACTAGTCCTCCTCTGAAACTGTCCTCACTGAGTCCTCTGAAACTCTGAAACAGTCCTCCTCTGGATGCCTACTGTTACTGTCCTCACTGAGTCCTCCTCTGAAACAGGATGCCTACTGTACACTGTCCTCACTGAGTCCTCCTCTGAAACAAGATGCCTGTACACTGTCCTTTGACTGAAACAGGATGCCTACTGTCACTGTCCTCACTGAGTCCTCCTCTGAAACAGGATGCCTACTGTACACTGTCCTCACTGAGTCCTCCTCTGAAACAGGATGCCTACTGTACACTGTCCTCACTGAGTGCTCCTCTGAAACAGGATGCCTACTGTACACTGTCCTCACTGAGTCCTCCTCTGAAACAGGATGCCTACTGTACACTGTCCTCACTGAGTCATCCTCTGAAACAAGATGCCTACTTTACACTGTCCTCACTGAGTCCTCCTCTGAAACAGGATGCCTACTGTACACTGTCCTCACTGAGTCCTCCTCTGAAACAGGATGCCTACTGTACACTGTCCTCACTGAGTCCTCCTCTGAAACAGGATGCCTACTGTACACTGTTCTCACTGAGTCCTCCTCTGAAACAAGATACCTACTGTACACTGTCCTCACTGAGTCCTCCTCTGAAACAGGATGCCTACACTGTCACAGTCCTCACTGAGTCCTCCTCTGAAACAGGATGCCTGCCTGAGTCCTCCTCTGACAGGATGCCTACTGTACACTGTCCTCACTGAGTCCTCCTCTGAAACAAGATGCCTACTGTACACTGTTCTCACTGAGTCCTCCTCCTCCTCTGAAACAGGATGCCTACTGTACACTGTCCTCACTGAGTCCTCCTCTGAAACAGATGCCTACTGTACACTGTTCTCACTGATTCCTCCTCTGAAACAGGATGCCTACTGTACACTGTTCTCACTGATTCCTCCTCTGAAACAGGATGCCTACTGTACACTGTTCTCACTGAGTCCTCCTCTGAAACAGGATGCCTACTGTACACTGTTCTCACTGAGTCCTCCTCTGAAACAGGATGCCTACTGTACACTGTCCTCACTGAGTCCTCCTCTGAAACAGGATGCCTACTGTACACTGTCCTCACTGAGTCCTCCTCTGAAACAAGATGCCTACTGTACACTGTTCTCACTGTCCTCTGAAACAATCCTCCTGAGTCCTCCTCTGAAACAGGATGCCTACTGTACACTGTCCTCACTGAGTCCTCCTCTGAAACAGGATGCCTACTGTACTGTCCTCACTGAGTCCTCCTCTGAAACAGGATGCCTACTGTACACTGTCCTCACTGAGTCCTCCTCTGAAACAAGATGCCTACTGTCCTCACTGAGTCCTCCTCTGAAACAGGATGCCTACTGTACACTGTCCTCACTGAGTCCTCCTCTGAAACAGGATGCCTACTGTACACTGTCCTCACTGAATCCTCCTCTGAAACAGGATGCCTACTGTACACTGTCCTCACTGAGTCCTCCTCTGAAACAGGATGCCTACTGTACACTGTCCTCACCGAGTCCTCCTCTGAAACAAGATGCCTACTGTACACTGTCCTCACTGAGTCCTCCTCTGAAACAGGATGCCTACTGTACACTGTCCTCACTGAGTCCTCCTCTGAAACAGGATGCCTACTGTACACTGTCCTCACTGAGTCCTCCTCTGAAACAGGATGCCTACTGTACACTGTCCTCACTGAGTCCTCCTCTGAAACAGATGCCTACTGATGAAACAGGATGCCTACACTGTCCTCACTGAGTCCTCCTCTGAAACAGGATGCCTACTGTACACTGTCCTCACTGAGTCCTCCTCTGAAACAGGATGCCTACTGTACACTGTCCTCACTGAGTCCTCCTCTGAAACAGGATGCCTACTGTACACTGTCCTCACTGAGTCCTCCTCTGAAACAAGATGCCTACTGTACACTGTTCTCACTGATTCCTCCTCTGAAACAGATGATGTCCTCCTGAGTCCTCCTCTGAAACAGATGCCTACTGTACACTGTTCTCACTGAGTCCTCCTCTGAAACAAGATGCCTACTGTACACTGTCCTCACTGAGTCCTCCTCTGAAACAGGATGCCTACTGTACACTGTCCTCACTGAGTCCTCCTCTGAAACAAGATGCCTACTGTACACTGTCCTCACTGAGTCCTCCTCTGAAACAGGATGCCTACTGTACACTGTTCTCACTGTCCTCCTCTGAAACAGGATGCCTACTGTACACTGTCCTCACTGAGTCCTCCTCTGAAACAGGATGCCTACTGTACACTGTTCTCACTGAGTCCTCCTCTGAAACAAGATGCCTACTGTACACTGTCCTCACTGAGTCCTCCTCTGAAACAGGATACCTACTGTACACTGTTCTCACTGAGTCCTCCTCTGAAACAGGATGCCTACTGTACACTGTCCTCACTGAGTCCTCCTCTGAAACAGGATGCCTACTGTACACTGTCCTCACTGAGTCCTCCTCTGAAACAAGATGCCTACTGTACACTGTCCTCACTGAGTCATCTCCTCTGAAACAAGACTGTCCTCCTCACTGAGTCCTCCTCTGAGTCCTAAACAGGATGCCTACTGTACACTGTTCTCACTGAGTCCTCCTCTGAAACAGGATGCCTACTGTACACTGTCCTCACTGAGTCCTCCTCTGAAACAGGATGCCTACTGTACACTGTTCTCACTGAGTCCTCCTCTGAAACAGGATGCCTACTGTACACTGTCCTCACTGAGTCCTCCTCTGAAACAGGATGCCTACTGTACACTGTCCTCACTGAGTCCTCCTCTGAAACAGATGCCTACTGTACACTGTTCTCACTGAGTCCTCCTCTGAAACAAGATGCCTACTGTACACTGTCCTCACTGAGTCCTCCTCTGAAACAAGATGCCTACTGTACACTGTCCTCACTGATTCCTCCTCTGAAACAAGATGCCTACTGTACACTGTTCTCACTAAGTCCTCTCTGAAACAGGATGCCTACTGTACACTGTCCTCACTGAGTCCTCCTCTGAAACAAGATGCCTACTGTACACTGTCTCACTGAGTCCTCCTCTGAAACAAGATTCCTCTGAAGTCCTCCTCTGAAACAGGATGATGCCTAGTCCTCTCTGAAACAGGATGCCTACTGTCCTCACTGAGTCTCCTCTGAAACAGGATGCCTACTGTACACTGTCCTCACTGAGTCCTCCTCTGAAACAAGATGCCCTACTGTCCTCCTCTGAAACAGGACACTGTCTCACTGAGTCCTCCTCTGAAACAAGATGCCTACTGTACACTGTCCTCACTGAGTCCTCCTCTGAAACAGGATGCCTACTGTACACTGTCCTCACTGAGTCCTCCTCTGAAACAAGATGCCTACTGTACACTGTTCTCACTGAGTCCTCCTCTGAAACAGGATGCCTACTGTACACTGTCCTCACTGAGTCCTCCTCTGAAACAAGATGCCTACTGTACACTGTCCTCACTGAGTCCTCCTCTGAAACAGGATGCCTACTGTACACTGTCCTCACTGAAACAAGTCCTCCTCTGAAACTACTGATGCCTACTGTACACTGTCCTCACTGAGTCCTCCTCTGAAACAAGATGCCTACTGTACACTGAATTATCTCACTGAGTCCCTCCTCTGAAACAGGATGCCTACTGTACACTGTCCTCACTGAGTCCTCCTCTGAAACAAGATGCCTACTGTTCTACACTGAAACAAGTGCCTCACTGAGTCCTCCTCTGAAACAGGATGCCTACTGTACACTGTCCTCACTGAGTCCTCCTCTGAAACAGGATGCCTACTGTACACTGTCCTCACTGAGTCCTCCTCTGAAACAGGATGCCTACTGTACACTGTCCTCACTGAGTCCTCCTCTGAAACAGGATGCCTACTGTACACTGTCCTCACTGAGTCCTCCTCTGAAACAAGATGCCTACTGTACACTGTTCTCACTGAGTCCTCCTCTGAAACAAGATGCCTACTGTACACTGTCCTCACTGAGTCCTCCTCTGAAACAGGATGCCTACTGTACACTGTCCTCACTGAGTCCTCCTCTGAAACAAGATGCCTTCTGTCCTCACTGAGTCCTCCTCTGAAACAGGATGCCTACTGTACACTGTCCTCTGAGTCCTCCTCTGAAACAAGATGCCTACTGTTTACTGTCCTCACTAAATCCTTCTGAAACAGGATGCCTACTGTACACTGTCCTCACTGAGTCCTCCTCTGAAACAAGATGCCCTACTGCTCACTGATTATCCTCTGAAACTCACTGTACACTGTCCTCCTCTGAAACAAGATGCCTACTGTACACTGTCCTCACTGAGTCCTCCTCTGAAACAAGATGCCTACTGTACACTGTCCTCACTGAGTCCTCCTCTGAAACAGGATGCCTACTGTACACTGTCCTCACTGAGTCCTCCTCTGAAACAGGATGCCTACTGTACACTGTCCTCACTGAGTCCTCCTCTGAAACAGGATGCCTACTGTACACTGTTCTCACTGATTCCTCCTCTGAAACAGGATGCCTACTGTACACTGTCCTCACTGAGTCCTCCTCTGAAACAAGATGCCTACTGTACACTGTTCTCACTGAGTCCTCCTCTGAAACAAGATGCCTACTGTACACTGTTCTCACTGATTCCTCCTCTGAAACAGGATGCCTACTGTACACTGTCCTCACTGAGTCCTCCTCTGAAACAAGATGCCTTCTGTCCTCACTGAGTCCTCCTCTGAAACAGGATGCCTACTGTACACTGTCCTCACTGAGTCCTCCTCTGAAACAGGATGCCTACTGTCCTCACTGAGTCCTCCTCTGAAACAAGAAGCCTACTGTTTACTGCCCTCAATTAATCCTTCTCCGAAATGGGGTACCTACTGTTTACTATCCTTACTGAAATCTCCTCTGAAACAAGATGCCTACTGTTTACTGTCCTCAATAAATCCTTCTCCAAAACCGGATGCCTACTGTACACTGTCCTCACTGAGTCCTCCTCTGAAACAAGATGCCTATGCCTACTGTACACTCCTCTGAAACAAGATGCCTACTGTTTACTGTCATCAATAAATCCTTCTCTGAAACAGGGTGCTTACTGTACACTGTCCTCACTGAAGTCCTCCTCTGAAACAAGATGCCTACTGTCCTCACTGAGTCCTCCTCTGAAACAAGATGCCTACTGTTTCTGCCCTCAATTAACGAAATGGGGATGTTTACTATCCCTATCTGAAACAAGATGCCTACTGTACACTGTTCTCACTGAGTCCTCCTCTGAAACAAGATACCTACTTTACACTGTCCTCACTGAGTCCTCCTCTGAAACAGGATGCCTACTGTACACTGTCCTCACTGATTGCTACTCTGAAACAGGGTGCCTACTGTACACTGTCCTCACTGAGTCCTCCTCTGAAACAAGATGCCTACTGTACACTGTTCTCACTGAGTCCTCCTCTGAAACAAGATACCTACTGTACACTGTCCTCACTGAGTCCTCCTCTGAAACAGGATGCCTACTGTACACTGTCCTCACTGAGTCCTCCTCTGAAACAAGATGCCTACTGTCCTCACTGATTCCTCCTCTGAAACAAGATGCCTACTGTACACTGTCCTCACTGAGTCCTCCTCTGAAACAAGATACCTACTGTACACTGTCCTCACTGAGTCCTCCTCTGAAACAGGATGCCTACTGTACACTGTCCTCACTGAGTCCTCCTCTGAAACAGGATGCCTACTGTACACTGTTCTCACTGATTCTTCCTCTGAAACAAGATGCCTACTGTACACTGTTCTCACTGATTCCTCCTCTGAAACAGGATGCCTACTGTACACTGTCCTCACTGAGTCCTCCTCTGAAACAGGATGCCTACTGTACACTGTCCTCACTGAGTCCTCCTCTGAAACAAGATGCCTACTGTACACTGTTCTCACTGATTACTCCTCTGAAACAAGATGCCTACTGTACACTGTCCTCACTGAGTCCTCCTCTGAAACAGGACGCCTACTGTACACTGTCCTCACTGAGTCCTCCTCTGAAACAGGATGCCTACTGTACACTGTCCTCACTGAGTCCTCCTCTGAAACAGGATGCCTACTGTACACTGTCCTCACTGAGTCCTCCTCTGAAACAGGATGCCTACTGTACACTGTCCTCACTGAGTCCTCCTCTGAAACAGGATGCCTACTGTACACTGTTCTCACTGAGTCCTCCTCTGAAACAGGATGCCTACTGTACACTGTCCTCACTGATTCCTCCTCTGAAACAGGATGCCTACTGTACACTGTCCTCACTGAGTCCTCCTCTGAAACAGGATGCCTACTGTACACTGTTCTCACTGAGTCCTCCTCTGAAACAAGATGCCTACTGTACACTGTTCTCACTGACTCCTCCTCTGAAACAAGATGCCTACTGTACACTGTTCTCACTGATTCCTCCTCTGAAACAGGATGCCTACTGTACACTGTTCTCACTGATTCCTCCTCTGAAACAGGATGCCTACTGTACACTGTCGTCACTGTGTCCTCCTCTGAAACAAGATACCTACTGTACACTGTCCTCACTGAGTCCTCCTCTGAAACAGAATGCCTACTGTACACTGTCCTCACTGAGTCCTCCTCTGAAACAAGATGCCTACTGTCCTCACTGATTCCTCCTCTGAAACAAGATGCCTACTGTACACTGTCCTCACTGAGTCCTCCTCTGAAACAAGATACCTACTGTACACTGTCCTCACTGAGTCCTCCTCTGAAACAGGATGCCTACTGTACACTGTCCTCACTGAGTCCTCCTCTGAAACAGGATGCCTACTGTACACTGTTCTCACTTTGTCCTCCTCTGAAACAAGATGCCTACTGTACACTGTCCTCACTGATTCCTCCTCTGAAACAAGATGCCTACTGTACACTGTTCTCACTGATTCCTCCTCTGAAACAGGATGCCTACTGTACACTGTCCTCACTGAGTCCTCCTCTGAAACAAGATGCCTACTGTACACTGTTCTCACTGAGTCCTCCTCTGAAACAAGATGCCTACTGTACACTGTTCTCACTGATTCCTCCTCTGAAACAGGATGCCTACTGTACACTGTCCTCACTGAGTCCTCCTCTGAAACAAGATCACTGAGTCCTCCTCTGAAACAGGATGCCTACTGTACACTGTCCTCACTGAGTCCTCCTCTGAAACAGGATGCCTACTGTCCTCCTCACTGAGTCCTCCTCTGAAACAGAAGCCTACTGTTTACTGATCTCCGAAATGGGGTACCTACTGTTTACTATCCTTACTGAAATCTCCTCTGAAACAAGATGCCTACTGTACACTGTTCTCACTGATTCCTCCTCTGAAACAAGATGCCTACTGTACACTGTCCTCACTGAGTCCTCCTCTGAAACAGGATGCCTACTGTCCTCACTGAGTCCTCCTCTGAAACAAGATGCCTACTGTTTACTGTCATCAATAAATCCTTCTCTGAAACAGGGTGCTTACTGTACACTGTCCTCACTGAATCCTCCTCTGAAACAAGATGCCTACTGTCCTCACTGAGTCCTCCTCTGAAACAAGATGCCTACTGTTTACTGCCCTCAATTAATCCTTCTCCGAAATGGGGTACCTACTGTTTACTATCCTTATTGAAATCTCCTCTGAAACAAGATGCCTACTGTACACTGTTCTCACTGAGTCCTCCTCTGAAACAAGATACCTACTTTACACTGTCCTCACTGAGTCCTCCTCTGAAACAGGATGCCTACTGTACACTGTTCTCACTGAGTCCTCCTCTGAAACAGGATGCCTACTGTACACTGTCCTCACTGAGTCCTCATCTGAAACAAGATGCCTTCTGTTTACTGTCCTCACTGATTCCTCCTCTGAAACAGGATGCCTACTGTACACTGTCCTCACTGAGTGCTCCTCTGAAACAGGATGCCTACTGTACACTGTCCTCACTGAGTCCTCCTCTGAAAGAGGATGCCTACTGTACACTGTCCTCACTGAGTCATCCTCTGAAACAAGATGCCTACTTTACACTGTTCTCACTGAGTCCTCCTCTGAAACAGGATGCCTACTGTACACTGTCCTCACTGAGTCCTCCTCTGAAACAGGATGCCTACTGTACACTGTTCTCACTGATTCCTCCTCTGAAACAAGATGCCTACTGTTTACTGTCTTCAATTAATCCTTCTCCGAAATAGTGTACCTACTGTTTACTATCCTCACTGAAATCTCCTCTGAAACAAGATGCACACCGTTTACTGTCCTCACTGAATTATCCTCTGAAACAGGATGCCTACTGTACACTGTCCTCACTGATTCCTCTTCTGAAACAGGATGTCTACTGTTTACTGTCCTCACTGAATCCTCTTCTGAAATAGGATGTCTACTGTACACTGTCCTCACGGATTCCTCTTCTGAAACAGGATGTCTACTGTTTACTGTCCTCACTGAGTCCTCCTCTGAAACAGGATGCCTACTGTACACTGTCCTCACTGAGTCCTCCTCTGAAACAAGATGCCTACTGTTTACTGTCATCAATAAATCCTTTCCGAAACAGGATGCCTTCTATACACTGTCCTCACTGAATCCTCCCCTGAAACAGGGTGCCTAATGTGTACTGTCCTCAATGAATCCTCTTCTGAAACAGGATGCCTACTGTACACTGTCCTCACTGAGTCCTCCTCTGAAACAGGATGCCTACTGTACACTGTCCTCACTGAGTCCTCCTCTGAAACAAGATGCCTACTGTACACTGTTCTCACTGATTCCTCCTCTGAAACAAGATGCCTACTGTACACTGTCCTCACTGAGTCCTCCTCTGAAACAGGACGCCTACTGTACACTGTCCTCACTGAGTCCTCCTCTGAAACAGGATGCCTACTGTACACTGTCCTCACTGAGTCCTCCTCTGAAACAGGATGCCTACTGTACACTGTCCTCACTGAGTCCTCCTCTGAAACAAGAAGCCTACTGTTTACTGCCCTCAATTAATCCTTCTCCGAAATGGGGTACCTACTGTTTACTATCCTTACTGAAATCTCCTCTGAAACAAGATGCCTACTGTACACTGTTCTCACTGATTCCTCCTCTGAAACAAGATACCTACTGTACACTGTCCTCACTGAGTCCTCCTCTGAAACAGGATGCCTACTGTCCTCACTGAGTCCTCCTCTGAAACAAGATGCCTACTGTTTACTGTCATCAATAAATCCTTCTCTGAAACAGGGTGCTTACTGTACACTGTCCTCACTGAATCCTCCTCTGAAACAAGATGCCTACTGTCCTCACTGAGTCCTCCTCTGAAACAAGATGCCTACTGTTTACTGCCCTCAATTAATCCTTCTCCGAAATGGGGTACCTACTGTTTACTATCCTTATTGAAATCTCCTCTGAAACAAGATGCCTACTGTACACTGTTCTCACTGAGTCCTCCTCTGAAACAAGATACCTACTTTACACTGTCCTCACTGAGTCCTCCTCTGAAACAGGATGCCTACTGTACACTGTTCTCACTGAGTCCTCCTCTGAAACAGGATGCCTACTGTACACTGTCCTCACTGAGTCCTCATCTGAAACAAGATGCCTTCTGTTTACTGTCCTCACTGATTCCTCCTCTGAAACAGGATGCCTACTGTACACTGTCCTCACTGAGTGCTCCTCTGAAACAGGATGCCTACTGTACACTGTCCTCACTGAGTCCTCCTTCTGAAAGAGGATGCCTACTACACTGTCCTCACTGAGTCATCCTCTGAAACAAGATGCCTACTTTACACTGTTCTCACTGAGTCCTCCTCTGAAACAGGATGCCTACTGTACACTGTCCTCACTGAGTCCTCCTCTGAAACAGGATGCCTACTGTACACTGTTCTCACTGATTCCTCCTCTGAAACAAGATGCCTACTGTTTACTGTCCTCAATTAATCCTTCTCCGAAATAGTGTACCTACTGTTTACTATCCTCACTGAAATCTCCTCTGAAACAAGATGCACACCGTTTACTGTCCTCACTGAATTATCCTCTGAAACAGGATGCCTACTGTACACTGTCCTCACTGATTCCTCTTCTGAAACAGGATGTCTACTGTTTACTGTCCTCACTGAATCCTCTTCTGAAACATAGGATGTCTACTGTACACTGTCCTCACGGATTCCTCTTCTGAAACAGGATGTCTACTGTTTACTGTCCTCACTGAGTCCTCCTCTGAAACAGGATGCCTACTGTACACTGTCCTCACTGAGTCCTCCTCTGAAACAAGATGCCTACTGTTTACTGTCATCAATAAATCCTTTCCGAAACAGGATGCCTTCTATACACTGTCCTCACTGAATCCTCCCCTGAAACAGGGTGCCTAATGTGTACTGTCCTCAATGAATCCTCTTCTGAAACAGGATGCCTACTGTACACTGTCCTCACTGAGTCCTCCTCTGAAACAGGATGCCTACTGTACACTGTCCTCACTGAGTCCTCCTCTGAAACAAGATGCCTACTGTACACTGTTCTTACTGATTCCTCCTCTGAAACAAGATGCCTACTGTACACTGTCCTCACTGAGTCCTCCTCTGAAACAGGATGCCTACTGTACACTGTCCTCACTGAGTCCTCCTCTGAAACAGGATGCCTACTGTACACTGTCCTCACTGAGTCCTCCTCTGAAACAGGATGCCTACTGTACACTGTCCTCACTGAGTCCTCCTCTGAAACAGGATGCCTACTGTACACTGTCCTCACTGATTCCTCTTCTGAAACAGGATGTCTACTGTTTACTGTCCTCACTGAATCCTCTTCTGAAATAGGATGTCTACTGTACACTGTCCTCACGGATTCCTCCTCTGAAACAGGATGTCTACTGTTTACTGTCCTCACTGAGTCCTCCTCTGAAACAGGATGCCTACTGTACACTGTCCTCACTGAGTCCTCCTCTGAAACAAGATGCCTACTGTTTACTGTCATCAATAAATCCTTTCCGAAACAGGATGCCTTCTATACACTGTCCTCACTGAATCCTCCCCTGAAACAGGGTGCCTAATGTGTACTGTCCTCAATGAATCCTCTTCTGAAACAGGATGCCTACTGTACACTGTCCTCACTGAGTCCTCCTCTGAAACAGGATGCCTACTGTACACTGTCCTCACTGAGTCCTCCTCTGAAACAAGATGCCTACTGTACACTGTTCTCACTGATTCCTCCTCTGAAACAAGATGCCTACTGTACACTGTCCTCACTGAGTCCTCCTCTGAAACAGGATGCCTACTGTACACTGTCCTCACTGAGTCCTCCTCTGAAACAGGATGCCTACTGTACACTGTCCTCACTGAGTCCTCCTCTGAAACAGGATGCCTACTGTACACTGTCCTCACTGAGTCCTCCTCTGAAACAGGATGCCTACTGTACACTGTCCTCACTGAGTCCTCCTCTGAAACAGGATGCCTACTGTACACTGTTCTCACTGAGTCCTCCTCTGAAACAGGATGCCTACTGTACACTGTCCTCACTGAGTCCTCCTCTGAAACAGGATGCCTACTGTACACTGTCCTCACTGATTCCTCCTCTGAAACAGGATACCTACTGTACACTGTCCTCAATGAGTCCTCCTCTGAAACAGGATGCCTACTGTACACTGTTCTCACTGACTCCTCCTCTGAAACAAGATGCCTACTGTACACTGTTCTCACTGATTCCTCCTCTGAAACAGGATGCCTACTGTACACTGTCCTCACTGAGTCCTCCTCTGAAACAGGATGCCTACTGTACACTGTTCTCACTGAGTCCTCCTCTGAAACAGGATGCCTACTGTACACTGTCCTCACTGAGTCCTCCTCTGAAACAGGATGCCTACTGTACACTGTCCTCACTGATTCCTCCTCTGAAACAGGATACCTACTGTACACTGTTCTCACTGAGTCCTCCTCTGAAACAGGATGCCTACTGTACACTGTCCTCACCGAGTCCTCCTCTGAAACAAGATGCCTACTGTCCTCACTGAGTCCTCCTGAAACAAGATGCCCTGTTCACTGTCATCCTCCTTCTCTGAAACAGGATGCTTACTGTACCTCCTCACTGAATCCTCCTCTGAAACAAGATGCCTACTGTCCTCACTGAGTCCTCCTCTGAAACAAGATGCCTACTGTACACTGTCCTCAATTAACTGAAATAGTGTGCCTACTGTTTACTATCCTCACTGAAATCTCCTCTGAAACAGGATGCCACTGTTTACTGTCCTCACTGAATTATCCTCTGAAACAGGATGCCTACTGTACACTGTCCTCACTGATTCCTCTTCTGAAACAGGATGCCTACTGTTTACTGTCCTCACTGAATCCTCTTCTGAAACAGGATGTCTACTGTACACTGTCCTCACGGATTCCTCTTCTGAAACAGGATGCCTACTGTACTGTCCTCACTGAGTCCTCCTCTGAAACAAGATGCCTACTGTTTACACGTGCGGAGATCTTTGTGGGCTATACTCGGCCTTGTCTCAGGATGGTAAGTTGGTGGTCCTCCCTCAGTGGTGTGGGGGGCTGTGCTTTGGAAAAAGTGGGTGTTATATCCTTCCTGTTTGACCCTGTCCGGGGTGTCCTCGGATGGGGCCACAGTGTCTCCTGACCCCTCCTGTCTCAGCCTCCAGTATTTATGCTGCATTAGTTTATGTGTCGGGGGCCTATCTGAGTACTTCTCCTGTCCTATTCGGTGTCCTACTGTACACTGTGCGTTCTCACTCTCCTTCTCTCTTTCTTTCTCCTCTGAAACAGGATGCCTGACATGATGACTCCTTGCTGTCCCCAGTCCACCTGGCCATGCTGCTGCTCCAGTTTCAACTGGCCTGGGCCCAGGACCATGTCCCAGGACTCTGACATGATGACTCCTTGCTGTCCCCAGTCCACCTGGCCATGCTGCTGCTCCAGTTTCAACTGTTCTGCCTTACTATTATTCAACCATGCTGGTCATTTATGAACATTTGAACATCTTGGCCACGTTCTGTTATAATCTCCACCCGGCACTGCCAAAGAGGATGCCACCCACATATGTCTCTCAATTTCTCTTTCCTCTCTCTGAGGAACAGGATGCCCCAGGACTACCTGACATGATGACTCCTTGCTGTCCCCAGTCCACCTGACTGTCCTCCAGTTTCAACTGTTCTGCCTTATTATTATTCGACCATGCTGGTCCTGAACATTTGAACATCTTGTCATGTTCTGTTATAATCTCTACCCGGTCCAGCCAGAAGAGGACTGGCCACCCCACATAGCCTGTCTCTCAGGTTTCTTCCTAGGTTTTGGCCTTTCTAGGAGTTTTTCCTAGCCACCGTGCTTTTACACCTGCTCACTGTTTGGGGTTTTAGGCTGGGTTTCTGTACAGCACTTTGAGATATCAGCTGATGTACGAAGGGCTATATAAATAAATTTGATTTGATTTGATTTGATCAATAAATCCTTTCCGAAACAGGATGCCTTCTATACACTGTCCTCACTGAATCATCCCCTGAAACAGGGTGCCTAATGTGTACTGTCCTCAATGAATCCTCTTCTGAAACAGGATGCCTACTGTACACTGTCCTCACTGAGTCCTCCTCTGAAACAGGATGCCTACTGTACACTGTCCTCACTGAGTCCTCCTCTGAAACAAGATGCCTACTGTACACTGTTCTCACTGATTCCTCCTCTGAAACAAGATGCCTACTGTACACTGTCCTCACTGAGTCCTCCTCTGAAACAGGACGCCTACTGTACACTGTCCTCACTGAGTCCTCCTCTGAAACAGGATGCCTACTGTACACTGTCCTCACTGAGTCCTCCTCTGAAACAGGATGCCTACTGTACACTGTCCTCACTGAGTCCTCCTCTGAAACAGGATGCCTACTGTACACTGTCCTCACTGAGTCCTCCTCTGAAACAGGATGCCTACTGTACACTGTTCTCACTGAGTCCTCCTCTGAAACAGGATGCCTACTGTACACTGTCCTCACTGAGTCCTCCTCTGAAACAGGATGCCTACTGTACACTGTCCTCACTGATTCCTCCTCTGAAACAGGATACCTACTGTACACTGTCCTCAATGATTCCTCCTCTGAAACAGGATGCCTACTGTACACTGTCCTCACTGTGTCCTCCTCTGAAACAAGATGCCTACTGTACACTGTTCTGAGTCCTCTGAAACAGGATGCCTACTGTACACTGTCCTCACTGAGTCCTCATCTGAAACAGGATACCTACTGTACACTGTCCTCAATGAGTCCTCCTCTGAAACAGGATGCCTACTGTACACTGTTCTCACTGAGTCCTACTCTGAAACAGGATGCCTACTGTACACTGTCCTCACTGTGTCCTCCTCTGAAACAAGATGCCTACTGTACACTGTTCTCACTGAGTCCTCTGAAACAGGATGCCTACTGTACACTGTCCTCACTGAGTCCTCATCTGAAACAGCATACCTACTGTACACTGTTCTCACTGAGTCCTACTCTGAAACAGGATACCTACTGTACACTGTCCTCACTGAGTCCACCTCTGAAACAAGATGCCTACTGTACACTGTCCTCACTGAGTCCTCCTCTGAAACAGGATACCTACTGTACACTGTTCTCACTGAGTCCTCCTCTGAAACAGGATGCCTACTGTACACTGTCCTCACTGATTGCTACTCTGAAACAGGGTGCCTACTGTACACTGTCCTCACTGTGTCCTCCTCTGAAACAAGATGCCTACTGTACACTGTCCTCACTGATTCCTCCTCTGAAACAGGATACCTACTGTACACTGTCCTCAATGAGTCCTCCTCTGAAACAGGATGCCTACTGTACACTGTTCTCACTGAGTCCTCCTCTGAAACAAGATGCCTACTGTACACTGCTCTGAGTCCTCTGAAACAGGATGCCTACTGTACACTGTCCTCACTGAGTCCTCCTCTGAAACAGGATGCCTACTGTACACTGTTCTCACTGAGTCCTCCTCTGAAACAGGATGCCTACTGTACACTGTCCTCACTGAGTCCTCCTCTGAAACAGGATGCCTACTGTACACTGTCCTCACTGATTCCTCCTCTGAAACAGGATACCTACTGTACACTGTCCTCAATGAGTCCTCCTCTGAAACAGGATGCCTACTGTACACTGTTCTCACTGAGTCCTCCTCTGAAACAAGATGCCTACTGTACACTGTTCTCACTGATTCCTCCTCTGAAACAGGATGCCTACTGTACACTGTTCTCACTGATTCCTCCTCTGAAACAGGATGCCTACTGTACACTGTCCTCACTGTGTCCTCCTCTGAAACAAGATGCCTACTGTACACTGTTCTGAGTCCTCTGAAACAGGATGCCTACTGTACACTGTCCTCACTGAGTCCTCCTCTGAAACAGGATGCCTACTGTACACTGTCCTCACTGAGTCCTCCTCTGAAACAGGATGCCTACTGTACACTGTTCTCACTGAGTCCTCCTCTGAAACAGGATGCCTACTGTACACTGTCCTCACTGTGTCCTCCTCTGAAACAAGATGCCTACTGTACACTGTTCTCACTGAGTCCTCTGAAACAGGATGCCTACTGTACACTGTCCTCACTGAGTCCTCATCTGAAACAGGATACCTACTGTACACTGTTCTCACTGAGTCCTCCTCTGAAACAGGATGCCTACTGTACACTGTCCTCACTGAGTCCTCCTCTGAAACAGGATGCCTACTGTACACTGTCCTCACTGAGTCCTCCTCTGAAACAGGATGCCTACTGTACACTGTCCTCACTGAGTCCTCCTCTGAAACAAGATGCCTACTGTTTACTGTCGTCAATAAATCCTTTCCGAAACAGGATGCCTTCTATACACTGTCCTCACTGAGTCCTCCTCTGAAACAGGATGCCTACTGTACACTGTCCTCACTGAGTCCTCCTCTGAAACAGGATGCCTACTGTACACTGTCCTCACTGAGTCCTCCTCTGAAACAGGAACTGTACACTGTCCTCACTGAGTCCTCCTCTGAAACAAGATGCCTACTGTACACTGTTCTCACTGATTCCTCCTCTGAAACAAGATGCCTACTGTACACTGTCCTCACTGAGTCCTCCTCTGAAACAGGACGCCTACTGTACACTGTCCTCACTGAGTCCTCTGAAACAGGATGCCTACTGTACACTGTCCTCACTGAGTCCTCCTCTGAAACAGGATGCCTACTGTACACTGTCCTCACTGAGTCCTCCTCTGAAACAGGATGCCTACTGTACACTGTCCTCACTGAGTCCTCCTCTGAAACAGGATGCCTACTGTACACTGTTCTCACTGAGTCCTCCTCTGAAACAGGATGCCTACTGTACACTGTCCTCACTGAGTCCTCCTCTGAAACAGGATGCCTACTGTACACTGTCCTCACTGATTCCTCCTCTGAAACAGGATACCTACTGTACACTGTCCTCAATGAGTCCTCCTCTGAAACAGGATGCCTACTGTACACTGTTCTCACTGAGTCCTCCTCTGAAACAAGATGCCTACTGTACACTGTTCTCACTGACTCCTCCTCTGAAACAAGATGCCTACTGTACACTGTTCTCACTGATTCCTCCTCTGAAACAGGATGCCTACTGTACACTGTCCTCACTGAGTCCTCCTCTGAAACAGGATGCCTACTGTACACTGTTCTCACTGAGTCCTCCTCTGAAACAGGATGCCTACTGTACACTGTCCTCACTGAGTCCTCCTCTGAAACAGGATGCCTACTGTACACTGTCCTCACTGATTCCTCCTCTGAAACAGGATACCTACTGTACACTGTTCTCACTGAGTCCTCCTCTGAAACAAGATGCCTACTGTACACTGTCCTCACCGAGTCCTCCTCTGAAACAAGATGCCTACTGTCCTCACTGAGTCCTCCTCTGAAACAAGATGCCTACTGTTTACTGTCATCAATAAATCCTTCTCTGAAACAGGGTGCTTACTGTACACTGTCCTCACTGAATCCTCCTCTGAAACAAGATGCCTACTGTCCTCACTGAGTCCTCCTCTGAAACAAGATGCCTACTGTTTACTGTCATTTAATCCTTCTGAAACAGGATGCCTACTGTTTACTATCCTCACTGAAATCTCCTCTGAAACAAGATGTTTACTGTCCTCACTGAATTATCCTCTGAAACAGGATGCCTACTGTACACTGTCCTCACTGATTCCTCTTCTGAAACAGGATGTCTACTGTTTACTGTCCTCACTGAATCCTCTTCTGAAACAGGATGTCTACTGTACACTGTCCTGATTCCTCTTCTGAAACAGGATGTCTACTGTTTACTGTCCTCACTGAGTCCTCCTCTGAAACAGGATGCCTACTGTACACTGTCCTCACTGAGTCCTCCTCTGAAACAAGATGCCTACTGTTTACTGTCCTCACTGAATCCTTTCTGAAACAGGATGCCTTGTACACTGTCCTCACTGAATCCTCCCCTGAAACAGGGTGCCTAATGTGTACTGTCCTCAATGAATCCTCTTCTGAAACAGGATGCCTACTGTACACTGTCCTCACTGAGTCCTCCTCTGAAACAGGATGCCTACTGTACACTGTCCTCACTGAGTCCTCCTCTGAAACAAGATGCCTACTGTACACTGTTCTCACTGATTCCTCCTCTGAAACAAGATGCCTACTGTACACTGTCCTCACTGAGTCCTCCTCTGAAACAGGACGCCTACTGTACACTGTCCTCACTGAGTCCTCTGAAACAGGATGCCTACTGTACACTGTCCTCACTGAGTCCTCCTCTGAAACAGGATGCCTACTGTACACTGTCCTCACTGAGTCCTCCTCTGAAACAGGATGCCTACTGTACACTGTCCTCACTGAGTCCTCCTCTGAAACAGGATGCCTACTGTACACTGTTCTCACTGAGTCCTCCTCTGAAACAGGATGCCTACTGTACACTGTCCTCACTGAGTCCTCCTCTGAAACAGGATGCCTACTGTACACTGTCCTCACTGATTCCTCCTCTGAAACAGGATGCCTACTGTACACTGTCCTCACTGAGTCCTCCTCTGAAACAGGATGCCTACTGTACACTGTTCTCACTGAGTCCTCCTCTGAAACAAGATGCCTACTGTACACTGTTCTCACTGAGTCCTCCTCTGAAACAGGATGCCTACTGTACACTGTCCTCACTGAGTCCTCCTCTGAAACAGGATGCCTACTGTACACTGTCCTCACTGAGTCCTCCTCTGAAACAGGATGCCTACTGTACACTGTTCTCACTGAGTCCTCCTCTGAAACAGGATGCCTACTGTACACTGTCCTCACTGAGTCCTCCTCTGAAACAGGATGCCTACTGTACACTGTCCTCACTGAGTCCTCCTCTGAAACAGGATGCCTACTGTACACTGTCCTCACTGAGTCCTCCTCTGAAACAGGATGCCTACTGTACACTGTCCTCACTGAGTCCTCCTCTGAAACAGATGCCTACTGTCCTCACTGAGTCCTCCTCTGAACACTGTTTCCTCACTGAGTCCTCCTCTGAAACAGGATGCCTACTGTCCTCACTGAATCCTCCTCTGAAACAAGACTAGTCCTCCTGAGTCCTCCTCTGAAACAAGATGCCTACTGTACACTGTCCTCACTGAATCCTTCTCTGAAACAGGATACCTACTGTTTACTATCCTCACTGAAATCTCCTCTGAAACAAGATGCCACACCGTTTACTGTCCTCACTGAATTATCCTCTGAAACAGGATGCCTACTGTACACTGTCCTCACTGATTCCTCTTCTGAAACAGGATGTCTACTGTTTACTGTCCTCACTGAATCCTCCTCTGAAACAGGATGCCTACTGTACACTGTCCTCACGGATTCCTCTTCTGAAACAGGATGTCTACTGTTTACTGTCCTCACTGAGTCCTCCTCTGAAACAGGATGCCTACTGTACACTGTCCTCACTGAGTCCTCCTCTGAAACAAGATGCCTACTGTTTACTGTCTCAATAAATCCTTTCCTGAAACAGGATGCCTTCTATACACTGTCCTCACTGAATCCTCCCCTGAAACAGGGTGCCTACTGTACACTGTCCTCACTGAATCCTCTTCTGAAACAGGATGCCTACTGTACACTGTCCTCACTGAGTCCTCCTCTGAAACAGGATGCCTACTGTACACTGTCCTCACTGAGTCCTCCTCGAAACAAGATGCCTACTGTACACTGTTCTCACTGATTCCTCCTCTGAAACAAGATGCCTACTGTACACTGTCCTCACTGAGTCCTCCTCTGAAACAGGATGCCTACTGTACACTGTCCTCACCTCTGAAACAGGATGCCTACTGTACACTGTCCTCACTGAGTCCTCCTCTGAAACAGGATGCCTACTGTACACTGTCCTCACTGAGTCCTCCTCTGAAACAGGATGCCTACACTGTCTTCACTGAGTCCTCCTCTGAAACAGGATGCCTACTGTCCTCACTGAGTCCTCCTCTGAAACAGGATGCCTACTGTACACTGTCCTCACTGAGTCCTCCTCTGAAACAGGATGCCTACTGTACACTGTCCTCACTGAGTCCTCCTCTGAAACAGGATGCCTACTGTACACTGTCCTCACTGAGTCCTCCTCTGAAACAGGATGCCTACTGTACACTGTTCTCACTGATTCCTCCTCTGAAACAAGATGCCTACTGTACACTGTTCTCACTGAGTCCTCCTCTGAAACAAGATGCCTACTGTACACTGTTCTCACTGAGTCCTCCTCTGAAACAGGATGCCTACTGTACACTGTCCTCACTGAGTCCTCCTCTGAAACAGGATGCCTACTGTACACTGTTCTCACTGAGTCCTCCTCTGAAACAGGATGCCTACTGTACACTGTCCTCACTGAGTCCTCCTCTGAAACAGGATGCCTACTGTACACTGTCCTCACTGAGTCCTCCTCTGAAACAGGATGCCTACTGTACACTGTTCTCACTGAGTCCTCCTCTGAAACAGATGCCTACTGTACACTGTCCTCACTGAGTCCTCCTCTGAAACAAGATGCCTACTGTACACTGTCCTCACTGAGTCCTCCTCTGAAACAAGATGCCTACTGTTACACTGTCTCACTAAATCCTCCTCTGAAACAGGATGCCTACTGTACACTGTCCTCACTGAGTCCTCCTCTGAAACAGGATGCCTACTGTACACTGTCCTCACTGAGTCCTCATCTGAAACAGGATGCCTACTGTACACTGTCCTCACTGAGTCTGAAGGTGGTGATTGACTCCGCTCTTCTGAAACAGGATGCCTACTGTACACTGTCCTCACTGAATCCTCCCCTGAAAAGGGTGCCTAATGTGTACTGTCCTCAATGAATCCTCTTCTGAAACAGGATGCCTACTGTACACTGTCCTCACTGAGTCCTCCTCTGAAACAGGATGCCTACTGTACACTGTCCTCACTGAGTCCTCCTCTGAAACAAGATGCCTACTGTACACTGTTCTCACTGATTCCTCCTCTGAAACAAGATGCCTACTGTACACTGTCCTCACTGAGTCCTCCTCTGAAACAAGATGCCTACTGTACACTGTTCTCACTGATTCCTCCTCTGAAACAGGGTGCCTACTGTACACTGTTCTCACTGAGTCCTCCTCTGAAACAGGATGCCTACTGTACACTGTTCTCACTGATTCCTCCTCTGAAACAGGATGCCTACTGTACACTCTCCTCACTGTGTCCTCCTCTGAAACAAGATGCCTACTCTACACTGTTCTCACTGATTCCTCCTCTGAAACAGGGTGCCTACTGTACACTGTTCTCACTGAGTCCTCCTCTGAAACAGGATGCCTACTGTACACTGTCCTCACTGAGTCCTCCTCTGAAACAAGATGCCTACTGTACACTGTTCTCACTGAGTCCTCTGAAACAGGATGCCTACTGTACACTGTCCTCACTGAATCCTCCCCTGAAACAGGGTGCCTAATGTGTACTGTCCTCACTGAATCCTCTTCATTTACATTTACATTTGAAACAGGATGCCTACAGAGCGACTTACACTGTCCTCACTGAGTCCTCCTCTGAAACAAGGATGCCTACTGTACACTGTCCTCACTGAGTCCTCCTCTGAAACAGGATGCCTACTGTACACTGTCCTCACTGAATCCTCCTCTGAAACAGGATGCCTAACTGTACTGTCCTCACTGAGTCCTCTCTGAAACAGGATGCCTACTGTACACTGTCCTCACTGAGTCCTCCTCTGAAACAGGATGCCTACTGTCCTCACTGAGTCCTCCTCTGAAACAAGATGCCTACTGTACACTGTTCTCACTGATTCCTCCTCTGAAACAAGATGCCTACTGTACACTGTCCTCACTGAGTCCTCCTCTGAAACAAGATGCCTACTGTACACTGTTCTCACTGATTCCTCCTCTGAAACAGGGTGCCTACTGTACACTGTTCTCACTGAGTCCTCCTCTGAAACAGGATGCCTACTGTACACTGTTCTCACTGATTCCTCCTCTGAAACAGGATGCCTACTGTACACTCTCCTCACTGTGTCCTCCTCTGAAACAAGATGCCTACTCTACACTGTTCTCACTGATTCCTCCTCTGAAACAGGGTGCCTACTGTACACTGTTCTCACTGAGTCCTCCTCTGAAACAGGATGCCTACTGTACACTGTCCTCACTGTGTCCTCCTCTGAAACAAGATGCCTACTGTACACTGTTCTCACTGAGTCCTCTGAAACAGGATGCCTACTGTACACTGTCCTCACTGAGTCCTCATCTGAAACAGGATACCTACTGTACACTGTTCTCACTGAGTCCTCCTCTGAAACAGGATGCCTACTGTACACTGTCCTCACTGATTGCTACTCTGAAACAGGGTGCCTACTGTACACTGTCCTCACTGAGTCCTCCTCTGAAACAAGATGCCTACTGTACACTGTTCTCACTGATTCCTCCTCTGAAACAGGATGCCTACTGTACACTGTCCTCACTGAGTCCTCCTCTGAAACAGGATGCCTACTGTACACTGTCCTCACTGAGTCCTCCTCTGAAACAGGATGCCTACTGTACACTGTCCTCACTGAGTCCTCCTCTGAAACAGGATGCCTACTGTACACTGTCCTCACTGAATCCTCCTCTGAAACAGGATGCCTACTGTACACTGTCCTCACTGAGTCCTCCTCTGAAACAAGATGCCTACTGTACACTGTTCTCACTGAGTCCTCCTCTGAAACAGGATGCCTACTGTACACTGTCCTCACTGATTCCTACTCTGAAACAGGGTGCCTACTGTACACTGTCCTCACTGAGTCCTCCTCTGAAACAAGATGCCTACTGTACACTGTTCTCACTGATTCCTCCTCTGAAACAGGATGCCTACTGTACACTGTCCTCACTGAGTCCTCCTCTGAAACAGGATGCCTACTGTACACTGTTCTCACTGAGTCCTCCTCTGAAACAGGATGCCTACTGTACACTGTCCTCACTGAGTCCTCCTCTGAAACAGGATGCCTACTGTACACTGTCCTCACTGAGTCCTCCTCTGAAACAGGATGCCTACTGTACACTGTTCTCACTGTCCTCCTCTGAAACAGGATGCCTACTGTACACTGTCCTCACTGAGTCCTCCTCTGAAACAGGATGCCTACTGTACACTGTCCTCACTGAGTCCTCCTCTGAAACAAGATGCCTACTGTACACTGTCCTCACTGAGTCCTCCTCTGAAACAGGTTGCCTACTGTACACTGTCCTCACTGATTCTTCTTCTGAAACAGGATGTCTACTGTTTACTGTCCTCACTGAATCCTCCCCTGAAACAGGGTGCCTAATGTGTACTGTCCTCACTGAATCCTCTTCTGAAACAAGATGCCTACTGTACACTGTTCTCACTGAGTCCTCCTCTGAAACAGGATGCCTACTGTACACTGTCCTCACTGAGTCCTCCTCTGAAACAAGATGCCTACTGTTTACTGTCGTCAATAAATCCTTCTCCGAAACAGGGTGCCTACTGTTTACTATCCTCACTGAGTCCTCCTCTGAAACAGGATGCCTACTGTACACTGTTCTCACTGAGTCCTCCTCTGAAACAGGATGCCTACTGTACACTGTTCTCACTGAGTCCTCCTCTGAAACAGGATGCCTACTGTACACTGTCCTCACTGAGTCCTCCTCTGAAACAGGATACCTACTGTACACTGTCCTCACTGAGTCCTCCTCTGAAACAAGATGCCTACTGATGAGTCCTCCTCTGAAACAAGATGCCTACTGTTTACTGTCCTCAATTAATCCTCTCTCTGAAATAGGGTCCCTACTGTTTACTATCCTCACTGAAATCTCCTCTGAAACAAGATGCCACTGTTTACTGTCCTCACTGAAGTCCTCCTCTGAAACAGGATGCCTACTGTACACTGTCCTCACTGATTCCTCCTCTGAAACAGGATGTCTACTGTTTACTGTCCTCACTGAATCCTCTTCTGAAACAGGATGCCTACTGTCCTCACTGAGTCCTCTGAAACAAGATGCCTACTGTTTACTGTCCTCACTAAATCCTTCTCTGAAACAGGATGCCTACTGAATCCTCCCCTGAAACACTGTCCTCACTGAATCCTCCTCTGAAACAGGATGCCCTGTACACTGTCCTCACTGAGTCCTCCTCTGAAACAAGATGCCTACTGTCCTCACTGAGTCCTCCTCTGAAACAGGATGCCTACTGTACACTGTCCTCACTGAGTCCTCCTCTGAAACAAGATGCCTACTGTACACTGTTCTCACTGATTCCTCCTCTGAAACAGGATGCCTACTGTACACTGTCCTCACTGAGTCCTCCTCTGAAACAGGATGCCTACTGTACACTGTCCTCACTGAGTCCTCCTCTGAAACAGGATGCCTACTGTACACTGTCCTCACTGAGTCCTCCTCTGAAACAAGATGCCTACTGTACACTGTCCTCACTGAGTCCTCCTCTGAAACAGGATGCCTACTGTACACTGTCCTCACTGAGTCCTCCTCTGAAACAAGATGCCTACTGTCCTCACTGAGTCCTCACAAGATGACTGTTTACTGTCCTCAATAAATCCTTCTCTGAAACAGGATGCCTACTGTACACTGTCCTCACTGAGTCCTCCTCTGAAACAGGATGCCTACTGTACACTGTCCTCACTGAGTCCTCCTCTGAAACAAGATGCCTACTGTTTACTGTCCTCAATTAATCCTTCTCCGAAATAGGGTACCTACTGTTTACTATCCTCACTGAAATCTCCTCTGAAACAAGATGCACACCGTTTACTGTCCTCACTGAATTATCCTCTGAAACAGGATGCCTACTGTACACTGTCCTCACTGATTCCTCTTCTGAAACAGGATGTCTACTGTTTACTGTCCTCACTGAATCCTCTTCTGAAACAGGATGCCTAATGTGTACTGTCCTCACTGATTCCTCTTCTGAAACAGGATGTCTACTGTTGACTGTCCTTACTGAATCCTCCTCTGAAACAGGATGCCTACTGTACATTGTCCTCACCGAGTCCTCCTCTGAAACAAGATACCTACTGTACATTGTCCTCACCGAGTCCTCCTCTGAAACAAGATGCCTACTGTCCTCACTGAGTCCTCCTCTGAAACAAGATGCCTACTGTTTACTGTCGTCAATAAATCCTTTCCGAAACAGGATGCCTACTGTACACTGTCCTCACTGAATCCTCCCCTGAAACAGGGTGCCTAATGTGTACTGTCCTCACTGAATCCTCTTCTGAAACAGGATGCCTACTGTACACTGTCCTCACTGAGTCCTCCTCTGAAACAGGATGCCTACTGTACACTGTCCTCACTGAGTCCTCCTCTGAAACAAGATGCCTACTGTACACTGTCCTCACTGAGTCCTCCTCTGAAACAGGATGCCTACTGTACACTGTCCTCACTGAGTCCTCCTCTGAAACAAGATGCCTACTGTACACTGTCCTCACTGAGTCCTCCTCTGAAACAAGATGCCTACTGTACACTGTTCTCACTGATTCCTCCTCTGAAACAGGATGCCTACTGTACACTGTCCTCACTGAGTCCTCCTCTGACACAGGATGCCTACTGTCCTCACTGAGTCCTCCTCTGAAAGAAGATGCCTACTGTACACTGTCCTCACTGAGTCCTCCTCTGAAACAAGATGCCTACTGTACACTGTCCTCACTGAGTCCTCCTCTGAAACAGGATGCCTACTGTACACTGTCCTCACTGAGTCCTCCTCTGAAACAAGATGCCTACTGTCCTCACTGAGTCCTCCTCTGAAACAAGATGCCTACTGTTTACTGTCCTCAATAAATCCTTCTCTGAAACAGGGTGCTTACTGTACACTGTCCTCACTGAGTCCTCCTCTGAAACAGGATGCCTACTGTACACTGTCCTCACTGAGTCCTCCTCTGAAACAAGATGCCTACTGTTTACTGCCCTCAATTAATCCTTCTCCGAAATAGGGTACCTACTGTTTACTATCCTCACTGAAATCTCCTCTGAAACAAGATGCACACCGTTTACTGTCCTCACTGAATTATCCTCTGAAACAGGATGCCTACTGTACACTGTCCTCACTGATTCCTCTTCTGAAACAGGATGTCTACTGTTTACTGTCCTCACTGAATCCTCTTCTGAAACAGGATGCCTAATGTGTACTGTCCTCACTCCTCTTCTGAAACAGGATGCCTACTGTACACTGTCCTCACTGAATCCTCCTCTGAAACAGGGTGCCTAACTGTACACTGTCCTCACTGAGTCCTCTTCTGAAACAGGATGCCTACTGTACACTGTTCTCACTGAGTCCTCCTCTGAAACAGGATGCCTACTGTACACTGTCCTCACTGAGTCCTCCTCTGAAACAAGATGCCTACTGTACACTGTCCTCACTGAGTCCTCCTCTGAAACAAGATGCCTACTGTCCTCACTGAGTCCTCCTCTGAAACAAGATGCCTACTGTTTACTGTCCTCAATTAATCCTTCTCGAAATGGATGCCTACTGTTTACACTGTCCTCACTGAATCTCCTCTGAAACAAGATGCCTACTGTTTACTGCCCTCAATTAACTGTCCTACCACTGACTATCCTCCTCTCCTCTGAAACAAGATGCCTACTGTACACTGTCCTCACTGAATTATCCTCTGAAACAAGATGCCTACTGTACACTGTCCTCACAGAGTCCTCCTCTGAAACAAGATGCCTACTGTCCTCACTGAGTCCTCCTCTGAAACAAGATGCCTACTGTACACTGTCCTCACTGAATCCTCCTCTGAAACAAGATGCCTACTGTCCTCACTGAGTCCTCCTCTGAAACAAGATGCCTATTGTACACTGTCCTCACCGAGTCCTCCTCTGAAACAAGATGCCTACTGTTTACTGTCGTCAATAAATCATTCTCCGAAACAGGGTGCTTACTGTACACTGTCCTCACTGAATCCTCCTCTGAAACAAGATGCCTACTGTACACTGTCCTCACTGAGTCCTCCTCTGAAACAGGATGCCTACTGTACACTGTCCTCACTGAGTCCTCCTCTGAAACAAGATGCCTACTGTCCTCACTGAGTCCTGCCTACTGTTTACTGTCCTCAATAAATCCTCCTCTGAAAGAAGATGCCTACTGTACACTGTCCTCACTGAGTCCTCCTCTGAAACAAGATGCCTACTGTACACTGTCCTCACTGAGTCCTCCTCTGAAACAGGATGCCTACTGTACACTGTCCTCACTGAGTCCTCCTCTGAAACAAGATGCCTACTGTCCTCACTGAGTCCTCCTCTGAAACAAGATGCCTACTGTTTACTGTCCTCAATAAATCCTTCTCTGAAACAGGATGCTTACTGTACACTGTCCTCACTGAGTCCTCCTCTGAAACAGGATGCCTACTGTACACTGTCCTCACTGAGGCCTCCTCTGAAACAAGATGCATACTGTTTACTGCCCTCAATTAATCCTTCTCCGAAATAGGGTACCTACTGTTTACTATCCTCACTGAAATCTCCTCTGAAACAAGATGCACACCGTTTACTGTCCTCACTGAATTATCCTCTGAAACAGGATGCCTACTGTACACTGTCCTCACTGATTCCTCTTCTGAAACAGGATGTCTACTGTTTACTGTCCTCACTGAATCCTCTTCTGAAACAGGGTGCCTAATGTGTACTGTCCTCACTGAATCCTCTTCTGAAACAGGATGCCTACTGTACACTGTCCTCACTGAATCCTCCCCTGAAACAGGGTGCCTAATGTGTACTGTCCTCACTGAATCCTCTTCTGAAACAGGATGCCTACTGTACACTGTCCTCACTGAATCCTCCCCTGAAACAGGGTGCCTAATGTGTACTGTCCTCACTGAATCCTCTTCTGAAACAGGATGCCTACTGTACACTGTTCTCACTGAGTCCTCCTCTGAAACAGGATGGCTACTGTACACTGTCCTCACGAGTCCTCCTCTGAAACAAGATGCCTACTGTCCTCACTGAGTCCTCCTCTGAAACAAGACGCCTACTGTTTACTGTCCTCAAATAATCCTTCTCCGAAATGGGGTACCTACTGTTTACTATCCTCACTGAAATCTCCTCTGAAACAAGATGCCTACTGTTTACTGCCCTCAATTAATCCTTCTCCGAAATGGGGTACCTACTGTTTACTATCCTCACTGAAATCTCCTCTGAAACAAGATGCCTACTGTACACTGTCCTCACTGAATTATCCTCTGAAACAAGATGCCTACTGTACACTGTCCTCACAGAGTCCTCCTCTGAAACAAGATGCCTACTGTCCTCACTGAGTCCTCCTCTGAAACAAGATGCCTACTGTACACTGAAACTGAATCCTGCCTGAAACAAGATGCCTACTGTCCTCACTGAGTCCTCCTCTGAAACAAGATGCCTACTGTACACTGTCCTCACTGAGTCCTCCTCTGAAACAAGATGCCTACTGATGCCTCCGAAACAGGGTGCCTAACACTGTCCTCACTGAGTCCTCCTCTGAAACAGGATGGCTACTGTACACTGTCCTCACGAGTCCTCCTCTGAAACAAGATGCCTACTGTACACTGTCCGCACTGAGTCCTCCTCTGAAACAAGATGCCTACTGTCCTCACTGAGTCCTCCTCTGAAACAAGACGCCTACTGTTTACTGTCCTCAATTAATCCTTCTCCGAAATGGGGTACCTACTGTTTACTATCCTCACTGAAATCTCCTCTGAAACAAGATGCCTACTGTTTACTGCCCTCAATTAATCCTTCTCCGAAATGGGGTACCTACTGTTTACTATCCTCACTGAAATCTCCTCTGAAACAAGATGCCTACTGTACACTGTCCTCACTGAATTATCCTCTGAAACAAGATGCCTACTGTACACTGTCCTCACAGAGTCCTCCTCTGAAACAAGATGCCTACTGTCCTCACTGAGTCCTCCTCTGAAACAAGATGCCTACTGTACACTGTCCTCACTGAATCCTCCTCTGAAACAAGATGCCTACTGTCCTCACTGAGTCCTCCTCTGAAACAAGATGCCTATTGTACACTGTCCTCACCGAGTCCTCCTCTGAAACAAGATGCCTACTGTTTACTGTCGTCAATAAATCCTTCTCCGAAACAGGGTGCTTACTGTACACTGTCCTCACTGAATCCTCCTCTGAAACAAGATGCCTACTGTCCTCACCGAGTCCTCCTCTGAAACAAGATTCCTACTGTCCTCACTGAGTCCTCCTCTGAAACAAGATGCCTACTGTTTACTGTCGTCAATAAATCCTTCTCCGAAACAGGGTGCTTACTGTACACTGTCCTCACTGAATGCTCCTCTGAAACAAGATGCCTACTGTCCACACTGAGTCCTCCTCTGAAACAAGATGCCAACTGTTTACTGTCCTCACTGAGTCCTCCTCTGAAACAGGATGCCTACTGTACACTGTCCTCACCGAGTCCTCCTCTGAAACAAGATGCCTACTGTCCTCACTGAGTCCTTCTCTGAAACAGGGTGCTTACTGTACACTGTCCTCACTGAATCCTCCTCTGAAACAGGATGCCTACTGTACACTGTCCTCACTGAGTCCTCCTCTGAAAAAAGATGCCTACTGTTTACTGTCCTCAATTAATCCTTCTCCGAAATAGGGTACCTACTGTTTGCTATCCTCACTGAAATCTCCTCTGAAACAAGATGCCTACTGTACACTGTCCTCACTGAATTATCCTCTGAAACAAGATGCCTACTGTACACTGTCCTCACTAATTCCTCTTCTGAAACAGGATGTCTACTGTTTACTGTCCTCACTGAGTCCTCCTCTGAAACAAGATGCCTACTGTACACTGTCCTCACTGAGTCCTCCTCTGAAACAGGATGCCTACTGTACACTGTCCTCACTGAGTCCTCCTCTGAAACAGGATGCCTACTGTACACTGTCCTCACTGAGTCTGAAACAAGATGCCTACTGTCCTCACTGAGTCCTCCTCTGAAACAAGATGCCTACTGTTTACTGTCCTCAATAAATCCTTCTCTGAAACAGGGTGCTTACTGTACACTGTCCTCACTGAGTCCTCCTCTGAAACAGGATGCCTACTGTACACTGTCCTCACTGAGTCCTCCTCTGAAACAAGATGCATACTGTTTACTGCCCTCAATTAATCCTTCTCCGAAATAGGGTACCTACTGTTTACTATCCTCACTGAAATCTCCTCTGAAACAAGATGCACACCGTTTACTGTCCTCACTGAATTATCCTCTGAAACAGGATGCCTACTGTACACTGTCCTCACTGATTCCTCTTCTGAAACAGGATGTCTACTGTTTACTGTCCTCACTGAATCCTCTTCTGAAACAGGGTGCCTAATGTGTACTGTCCTCACTGAATCCTCTTCTGAAACAGGATGCCTACTGTACACTGTCCTCACTGAATCCTCCCCTGAAACAGGGTGCCTAATGTGTACTGTCCTCACTGAATCCTCTTCTGAAACAGGATGCCTACTGTACACTGTCTTCACTGAATCCTCCCCTGAAACAGGGTGCCTAATGTGTACTGTCCTCACTGAATCCTCCTCTGAAACAGGATGCCTACTGTACACTGTCCTCACTGAGTCCTCCTCTGAAACAGGATGCCTACTGTACACTGTCCTCACTGAGTCCTCCTCTGAAACAAGATGCCTACTGTACACTGTCCTCACTGAGTCCTCCTCTGAAACAAGATGCCTACTGTCCTCACTGAGTCCTCCTCTGAAACAAGATGCCTACTGTTTACTGCCCTCAATTAATCCTTCTCCGAAATGGGGTACCTACTGTTTACTATCCTCACTGAAATCTCCTCTGAAACAAGATGCCTACTGTACACTGTCCTCACTGAGTATCCTCTGAAACAAGATGCCTACTGTACACTGTCCTCACAGAGTCCTCCTCTGAAACAAGATGCCTACTGTCCTCACTGAGTCCTCCTCTGAAACAAGATGCCTACTGTACACTGTCCTCACTGAGTCCTCCTCTGAAACAAGATGCCTACTGTCCTCACTGAGTCCTCCTCTGAAACAAGATGCCTACTGTACACTGTCCTCACTGAGTCCTCCTCTGAAACAAGATGCCTACTGTTTACTGTCCTCAATAAATCCTTCTCCGAAACAGGGTGCCTACTGTTTACTATCCTCACTGAGTCCTCCTCTGAAACAGGATGCCTACTCTACACTTTCCTCACTGAGTCCTCCTCTGAAACAGGATGCCTACTGTACACTGTCCTCACTGAGTCCTCCTCTGAAACAGGATACCTACTGATGAGTCCTCCTCTGAAACAAGATGCCTACACTGTCCTCAATAAATCCTCCTCTGAAAGAAGATGCCTACTGTACACTGTCCTCACTGAGTCCTCCTCTGAAACAAGATGCCTACTGTACACTGTCCTCACTGAGTCCTCCTCTGAAACAGGATGCCTACTGTACACTGTCCTCACTGAGTCCTCCTCTGAAACAAGATGCCTACTGTCCTCACTGAGTCCTCCTCTGAAACAAGATGCCTACTGTTTACTGTCCTCAATAAATCCTTCTCTGAAACAGGGTGCTTACTGTACACTGTCCTCACTGAGTCCTCCTCTGAAACAGGATGCCTACTGTACACTGTCCTCACTGAGGCCTCCTCTGAAACAAGATGCCTACTGTTTACTGCCCTCAATTAATCCTTCTCCGAAATAGGGTACCTACTGTTTACTATCCTCACTGAAATCTCCTCTGAAACAAGATGCACACCGTTTACTGTCCTCACTGAATTATCCTCTGAAACAGGATGCCTACTGTACACTGTCCTCACTGATTCCTCTTCTGAAACAGGATGTCTACTGTTTACTGTCCTCACTGAATCCTCTTCTGAAACAGGATGCCTAATGTGTACTGTCCTCACTGAATCCTCTTCTGAAACAGGATGCCTACTGTACACTGTCCTCACTGAATCCTCCTCTGAAACAGGATGTCTACTGTTGACTGTCCTCACTGAATCCTCTTCTGAAACAGGATGCCTACTGTACACTGTCCTCACGAGTCCTCCTCTGAAACAAGATGCCTAATGTACACTGTCCTCACTGAGTCCTCCTCTGAAACAAGATGCCTACTGTCCTCACTGAGTCCTCCTCTGAAACAAGATGCCTACTGTTTACTGTCCTCAATAAATCCTTTCCGAAACAGGATGCCTACTGTTTACTATCCTCACTGAAATCTCCTCTGAAACTGAATCTCACTGAAATCTCCTCTGAAACAGGATGCCTACTGTACACTGTCCTCACTGAATCCTCTGAAACAAGATGCCTACTGTACACTGTCCTCACTGAGTCCTCCCTGAAACAAGATGCCTACTGTACACTGTCCTCCTGAATCCTCCTCTGAAACAAGATGCCTACTGTCCTCACTGAGTCCTCCTCTGAAACAAGATGCCTATTGTACACTGTCCTCACTGAGTCCTCCTCTGAAACAAGATGCCTACTGTTTACTGTCCTCATAAATCCTCTCCTGAAACAGGGTGCTTACTGTACACTGTCCTCACTGAATCCTCCTCTGAAACAAGATGCCTACTGTCCTCACCGAGTCCTCCTCTGAAACAAGATTCCTACTGTCCTCACTGAGTCCTCCTCTGAAACAAGATGCCTACTGTTTCCTCCTCTGAAACAGGATGCCTACTGTACACACTCACTGAATCCTCCTCTGAAACAAGATGCCTACTGTCCTCACTGAGTCCTCCTCTGAAACAAGATGCCAACTGTTTACTGTCCTCACAGAGTCCTCCTCTGAAACAAGATGCCTACTGTCCTCACTGAGTCCTCCTCTGAAACAAGATGCCTACTGTACACTGTCCTCACTGAATCCTCCTCTGAAACAAGATGCCTACTGTCCTCACTGAGTCCTCCTCTGAAACAAGATGCCTATTGTACACTGTCCTCACCGAGTCCTCCTCTGAAACAAGATGCCTACTGTTTACTGTCGTCAACTCCTTCTCCGAAACACTGACTGTCCTCACTGAATCCTCCTCTGAAACAAGATGCCTACTGTACACTGTCCTCACTGAGTCCTCCTCTGAAACAGGATGCCTACTGTACACTGTCCTCACTGAGTCCTCCTCTGAAACAAGATGCCTACTGTCCTCACTGAGTCCTCCTCTGAAACAAGATGCCTACTGTTTACTGTCCTCAATAAATCCTCCTCTGAAAGAAGATGCCTACTGTACACTGTCCTCACTGAGTCCTCCTCTGAAACAGGATGCCTACTGTACACTGTCCTCACTGAGTCCTCCTCTGAAACAAGATGCCTACTGTTTACTGTCCTCAATAAATCCTTCTCTGAAACAGGGTGCTTACTGTACACTGTCCTCACTGAGTCCTCCTCTGAAACAAGATGCCTACTGTACACTGTCCTCACTGAGTCCTCCTCTGAAACAGGATGCCTACTGTACACTGTCCTCACTGAGTCCTCCTCTGAAACAAGATGCCTACTGTTTACTGTCCTCAATAAATCCTTCTCTGAAACAGGGTGCTTACTGTACACTGTCCTCACTGAGTCCTCCTCTGAAACAGGATGCCTACTGTACACTGTCCTCACTGAGGCCTCCTCTGAAACAAGATGCATACTGTTTACTGCCCTCAATTAATCCTTCTCCGAAATAGGGTACCTACTGTTTACTATCCTCACTGAAATCTCCTCTGAAACAAGATGCACACCGTTTACTGTCCTCACTGAATTATCCTCTGAAACAGGATGCCTACTGTACACTGTCCTCACTGATTCCTCTTCTGAAACAGGATGTCTACTGTTTACTGTCCTCACTGAATCCTCTTCTGAAACAGGGTGCCTAATGTGTACTGTCCTCACTGAATCCTCTTCTGAAACAGGATGCCTACTGTACACTGTTCTCACTGAATCCTCCCCTGAAACAGGGTGCCTAATGTGTACTGTCCTCACTGAATCCTCTTCTGAAACAGGATGGCTACTGTACACTGTCCTCACGAGTCCTCCTCTGAAACAAGATGCCTACTGTACACTGTCCTCACTGAGTCCTCCTCTGAAACAGGATGCCTACTGTACACTGTCCTCACTGAGTCCTCCTCTGAAACAAGATGCCTACTGTTTACTGTCCTCAATTAATCCTTCTCCGAAATAGGGTACCAACTGTTTACTATCCTCACTGAATTATCCTCTGAAACAGGATGCCTACTGTACACTGTCCTCACTAATTCCTCTTCTGAACCAGGATGTCTACTGTTTACTGTCCTCACTGAGTCCTCCTCTGAAACAAGATGCCTACTGTACACTGTCCTCACCGAGTCCTCCTCTGAAACAAGATGCCTACTGTCCTCACTGAGTACTCCTCTGAAACAAGATGCCTACTGTTTACTGTCCTCAATAAATCCTTCTCTGAAACAGGGTGCTTACTGTTTACTATCCTCACTGAGTCCTCCTCTGAAACAAGATGCCTACTGTTTACTGTCGTCAATAAATCCTCCTCTGAAACAGGATGCCTACTGTACACTGTCCTCACTGAATCCTCCTCTGAAACAAGATGCCTACTGTTTACTGTCGTCAATAAATCCTTCTCCGAAACAGGATGCCTACTGTACACTGTCCTCACTGATTCCTCTTCTGAAACAGGATGTCTACTGTTTACTGTCCTCACTGAATCCTCCCCTGAAACAGGGTGCCTAATGTGTACTGTCCTCACTGAATCCTCTTCTGAAACAGGATGTCTACTGTTTACTGTCCTCACTGAATCCTCCCCTGAAACAGGGTGCCTAATATGTACTGTCCTAACTGAATCCTCTTCTGAAACAGGATGTCTACTGTTTACTGTCCTCACTGAATCCTCTTCTGAAACAGGATGTCTACTGTTACTTTCCTCACTGAATCCTCCCCTGAAATAGGGTGCCTAATGTATACTGTCCTCACTGAATCCTCTTCTGAAACAGGATGTCTACTGTTTACTGTCCTAACTGAATCCTCTTCTGAAACAGGATGTCTACTGTTTACTGTCCTCACTGAATCCTCTTCTGAAACAGGATGTCTACTGTTTACTGTCCTCACTGAATCCTCCCCTGAAACAGGGTGCCTAATGTGTACTGTCCTCACTGATTCCTCTTCTGAAACAGGATGTCTACTGTTTACTGTCCTCACTGAATCCTCCCCTGAAACAGGGTACCAACTATGTACTATCCTCACTGAATTATCTTCTGAAACAGGATGTCTACTGTACACTGTCCTCACTAATTCCTCTTCTGAAACATGATGTCTACTGTTACTGTCCTCACTGAATCCTCCCCTGAAACAGGGTGCCTAATGTGTACTGTCCTCACTGAATCCTCTTCCAAAACAGCATGTCTACTGTTTACTCTCCTCACTGAATCACTGAATTATCCTCTGAAACAGGATGTTGACTGTATACTGTCCTAACTGAATCCTCCTCTGAAACAGGGTGCCTGTACAGTATATCTTTCCTCTTTTCACCTACTGTTCCCTACAGTGTCTTTCATCCTCCTCACTGAGTCCTCACTGAGTCCTCCTCTGCACCCTGGTCCAGAGCCAGAATCTGATCTTTCTCACATGGCAGCTTCTATCTACTCTTTCCCACTTTAGATGATTTAGAGTAAATAAATAAACAGTCTTCCCCCGCCAAGCATAAAGGGCCAAATGAGGCAGATCAACTTCAAATAAAAATGGATAATATACATTAATGCACATTGGCAATTTTATAGCCAGAAGGTAGAGGTACATTATCTTACATACCAAAAGGAAAGGGAAAACCTTACAATTATACCATGCTACTAAATCATAGAGAAAAGGTTGAGGTATGGTGTACAATATGGTTCACATTAGGCATCTGCCCTCTGTATATTATGCTCCCAGAGTGTAGTTTAATCAGACACATGGGTGTTGGTCAGGAGATTATGGTGGTGTACATTGCCGTCAAGTTTAAATGTAGGAATTAGGATGGGAGATGATCAAATCAAATCAAATGTATTTATATAGCCCTTCGTACATCAGCTGATATCTCAAAGTGCTGTACAGAAACCCAGCCTAAAACCCCAAACAGCAAACAATGCAGGTGTAAAAGCACGGTGGCTAGGAAAAACTCCCTAGAAAGGCCAAAACCTAGGAAGAAACCTAGAGAGGAACCAGGCTATGTGGGGTGGCCAGTCCTCTTCTGGCTGTGCCGGGTAGAGATTATAACAGAACATGACCAAGATGTTCAAATGTTCATAAATGACCAGCATGGTCGAATAATAATAAGGCAGAACAGTTGAAACTGGAGCAGCAGCACAGTCAGGTGGACTGGGGAAGCAAGGAGTCATCATGTCAGGTAGTCCTGGGGCACGGTCCTAGGGCTCAGGTCCTCCGAGAGAGAGAAAGAAAGAGAGAATTAGAGAGAGCATATGTGGGGTGGCCAGTCCTCTTCTGGCTGTGCCGGGTGGAGATTATAACAGAACGTGGCCAAGATGTTCAAATGTTCATAAATGACCAGCATGGTTGAATAATAGTAAGGCAGAACAGTTGAAACGAGCAGCAGCATGGCCAGGTGGACTGGGGACAGCAAGGAGTCATCATGTCAGGTAGTCCTGGGACATGGTCCTAGGGCCCAGGCCAGTTGAAACAGGAGCAGCAGCATGGCCAGGTGGACTGGGGACAGCAAGGAGTCATCATGTCAGGTAGTCCTGGGGCATGGTCCTAGGGCTCAGGTCCTCCGAGAGAGAGAGAGAAAGAAAGAGAGAAGGAGAGAATTAGAGAACGCACACTTAGATTCACACAGGACACCGAATAGGACAGAAGTACTCCAGATATAACAAACTGACCCTAGCCCCCCGACACATAAACTACTGCAGCATAAATACTGGAGGCTGAGACAGGAGGGGTCAGGAGACACTGTGGCCCCATCCGAGGACACCCCCGGACAGGACCAAACAGGAAGGATATAACCCCACCCACTTTGCCAAAGCACAGCCCCCACACCACTAGAGGGATATCTTCAACCACCAACTTACCATCCTGAGACAAGGCCGAGTATAGCCCACAAAGATCTCCGCCACGGCACAACCCAAGGGGGGGGTGCCAACCCAGACAGGCTGACCACAACAGTGAATCAACCCACCCAGGTGACGCACCCCCCCCCAGGGACGGCATGAGAAAGCCCCAGTAAGCCAGTGACTCAGCCCCCGTAACAGGGTAGAGGCAGAGAATCCCAGTGGAAAGAGGGGAACCGGCCAGGCAGAGACAGCAAGGGCGGTTCGTTGCTCCAGAGCCTTTCCGTTCACCTTCCCACTCCTGGGCCAGACTACACTCAATCATATGACCCACTGAAGAGATGAGTCTTCAGTAAAGACTTAAAGGTTGAGACCGAGTTTGCGTCTCTGACATGGGTAAGCAGACCGTTCCATAAAAATGGAGCTCTATAGGAGAAAGCCCTGCCTCCAGCTGTTTGCTTAGAAATTCTAGGGACAATTAGGAGGCCTGCGTCTTGTGACCGTAGCGTACGTGTAGGTATGTACGACAGGACCAAATCAGAGAGATAGGTAGGAGCAAGCCCATGTAATGCTTTGTAGGTTAGCAGTAAAACCTTGAAATCAGCCCTTGCTTTGACAGGAAGCCAGTGTAGAGAGGCTAGCACTGGAGTAATATGATCAAATTTTTTGGTTCTAGTCAGGATTCTAGCAGCCGTATTTAGCACTAACTGTAGTTTATTTAGTGCTTTATCCGGGTAGCCGGAAAATAGAGCATTGCAGTAGTCTAACCTAGAAGTGACAAAAACATGGATACATTTTTCTGCATCATTTTTGGACAGAAAGTTTCTGATCTTTGCAATGTTACATAGATGGAAAAAAGCTGTCCTCGAAATGGTCTTGATATGTTCTTCAAAAGAGAGATCAGGGTCCAGAGTAACGCCGAGGTCCTTCACAGTTTTATTTGAGACGACTGTACAACCATTAAGATTAATTGTCAGATTCAACAGAAGATCTCTTTGTTTCTTGGGACCTAGAACAAGCATCTCTGTTTTGTCCGAGTTTAATAGTAGAAAGTTTGCAGCCATCCACTTCCTTATGTCTGAAACACATGCTTCTAGCGAGGGCAATTTTGGGGCTTCACCATGTTTCATTGAAATGTACAGCTGTGTGTCATCCGCATAGCAGTGAAAGTTTACATTATGTTTTCGAATAACATCCCCAAGAGGTAAAATATATAGTGAAAACAATAGTGGTCCTAAAACAGAACCTTGAGGAACACCGAAATTTACAGTTGATTTGTCAGAGGACAAACCATTCACAGAGACAAACTGATATCTTTCCGACAGATAAGATCTATACCAGGCCAGAACATGTCCGTGTAGACCAATTTGGGTTTCCAATCTCTCCAAAAGAATGTGGTGATCGATGGTATCAAAAGCAGCACTAAGGTCTAGGAGCACGAGGACAGATGCAGAGCCTCGGTCCGATGCCATTAAAATGTCATTTACCACCTTCACAAGTGCCGTCTCAGTGCTATGATGGGGTCTAAAACCAGACTGAAGCATTTCGTATACATTGTTTGTCTTCAGGAAGGCAGTGAGTTGCTGCGCAACAGCCTTCTCTAAAATTTTTGAGAGGAATGGAAGATTCGATATAGGCCGATAGTTTTTTATATTTTCTGGGTCAAGGTTTGGCTTTTTCAAGAGAGGCTTTATTACTGCCACTTTTAGTGAGTTTGGTACACATCCAGTGGATAGAGAGGCGTTTATTATGTTCAACATAGGAGGGCCAAGCACAGGAAGCAGCTCTTTCAGTAGTTTAGTTGGAATAGGGTCCAGTATGCAGCTTGAAGGTTTAGAGGCCATGATTATTTTCATCATTGTGTCAAGAGATATAGTACTAAAAGACTTGAGCGTCTCTCTTGATCCTAGGTCCTGGCAGAGTTGTGCAGACTCAGGACAACTGAGGTTTGGAGGAATACGCAGGTTTAAAGAGGAGTCCGTAATTTGTTCTCTAATAATCATAATCTTTTCCTCAAAGAAGTTCATGAATTTATCACTGCTAAAGTGAAAGTCATCCTCTCTTGGGGAATGCTGCTTTTAGTTAGCTTTGCGACAGTATCAAAAAGGAATTTCGGATTGTTCTTATTTTCCTCAATTAAGTTAGAAAAATAGGATGATCGAGCAGCAGTAAGGGCTCTTCGGTACTGCACGGTACCGTCCTTCCAAGCTAGTCGGAAGACTTCCAGTTTGGTGTGGCGCCATTTCCGTTCCAATTTTCTGGAAGCTTGCTTCAGAGCTCGGGTATTTTCTGTGTACCAGGGAACTAGTTTCTTATGAGACATTTTTTTAGTTTTTATGGGTGCAACTGCATCTAGGGTATTGCGCAAGGTTAAATTGAGATCCTCAGTTAGGTGGTTAACGGATTTTTGTCCTCTGGCGTCCTTGGGTAGGCAGAGGGAGTCTGGAAGGGCATCAAGGAATCTTTGTGTTGTCTGTGAATTTATAGCACGACTTTTGATGTTCCTTGGTTGGGGTCTGAGCAGATTATTTGTTGCAATTGCAAACGTAATAAAATGGTGGTCCGATAGTCCAGGATTATGAGGAAAAACATTAAGATCCACAACATTTATTCCATGGGACAAAACTAGGTCCAGCGTATGACTGTGACAGTGAGTGGGTCCAGAGACATGTTGGACAAAACCCACTGAGTCGATGATGGCTCCGAAAGCCTTTTGGAGTGGGTCTGTGGACTTTTCCATGTGAATATTAAAGTCACCAAAGATTAGAATATTATCTGCAATGACTACAAGGTCCGATAGGAATTCAGGGAACTCAGTGAGAAACGCTGTATATGGCCCAGGAGGCCTGTAAACAGTAGCTATAAAAAGTGATTGAGTAGGCTGCATAGATTTCATGACTAGAAGCTCAAAAGACGAAAACGTCATTTTTTTTTTTTTTTTTTGTAAATTGAAATTTGCTATCGGAAATGTTAGCAACACCTCCGCCTTTGCGGGATGCACGGGGGATATGGTCACTAGTGTAGCCAGGAGGTGAGGCCTCATTTAACACAGTAAATTCATCAGGCTTAACCCATGTTTCAGTCAGGCCAATCACATCAAGATTATGATCAGTGATTAGTTCATTGACTATAATTGCCTTTGAAGTAAGGGATCTAACATTAAGTAGCCCTATTTTGAGATGTGAGGTATCATGATCTCTTTCAGTAATGACAGGAATGGAGGTGGTCTTTATCCTAGTGAGATTGCTAAGGCGAACACCGCCATGTTTAGTTTTGCCCAACCTAGGTCGAGGCACAGACACGGTCTCAATGGTGATAGCTGAGCTGACTACACTGACTATGCTAGTGGCAGACTCCACTATGCTGGCAGGCTGGCTAATAGCCTGCTGCCTGGCCTGCACCCTATTTCATTGTGGAGCTAGAGGAGTTAGAGCCCTGTCTATGTTGGTAGATAAGATGAGAGCACCCCTCCAGCTAGGATGGAGTCCGTCACTCCTCAGCAGGTCAGGCTTGGTCCTGTTTGTGGGTGAGTCCCAGAAAGAGGGCCAATTATCTACAAATTCTATCTTTTGGGAGGGGCAGAAAACAGTTTTCAACCAGCGATTGAGTTGTGAGACTCTGCTGTAGAGCTCATCACTCCCCCTAACTGGGAGGGGGCCAGAGACAATTACTCGATGCCGACACATCTTTCTAGCTAATATGCACGCAGAAGCTATGTTGCGCGTGGTGACTGTTTCATCCTAACATCAGTTTTGCTTTAGCCAGCACCACGTGATAACAATATCTCTATACTCTTTAAGTCTACACTCGCCAGTTTTAGCTTTAGCCAGCACCATCTTCAGATTAGCCTTAACGTTTCTGTCGGCTGAAGCCCTGTTCACAGCATTTTTATATAAAAAATACATTCATGCTTATTCGAGCAGTGAAGACATGCAGATGTGTAGCAAAGCAAATAAAAAGAGCATGGAATGTTTCCATGTAAAGACATTCTGTTTATAACTGGAGACAAACTGTATGTCCCATGAAACTAAAGTGGGTAGCACTTCATATTACTCTGAATGAATCATTAATTAAAACATGACGTAGGAACATTCACACCAACACAACAGATATACAGACTAACATCACATTCACACCAACACAACAGATATACAGACTAACATCACATTCACACCAACACAACAGATATACAGACTAACATCACATTCACACCAACACAACAGATATACAGACTAACATCACATTCACACCAACACAACAGATATACAGACTAACATCAACAGATATACAGACTAACATCAACACAACAGACATAGATATACAGACTAACATCACATTCACACCAACACAACAGATATACAGCCCAACATCACATTCACACCAACACAACAGATATACAGACTAACATCACATTCACACCAACACAACAGATATACAGCCCAACATCACATTCACACCAACACAACAGCTATACAGTCTAACATTACATTCACACCAACACAACAGATATACAGACTAACATCACATTCACACCAACACAACAGATATACAGACTAACATCACATTCACACCAACACAACAGATATACTGTCCATCTCTCTCTCTCTCTCTCTCTCTCTCTCTCTCTCTCTCTCTCTCTCTCTCGCTCTCTCTCTTTCTCAGGGCCAGAGGATGCAGTTGCTGACATTGACAGTCTTTCACTCTCACACACACACACACACAACACACACACACTGACAGACACATAATCTTCTCTCTGGTGGATAAATGGTTCCTTGAACCAGTACATGGGTTATACAGTAAGGTTATGTCCCAAATGGCACCATATTCCCTGCATAGTCATTTGACTAGAGTTGTGTGAAAAGTAGTGCACTATATAAGGAATGGGGTACCGTTTGGGACATACCCTGAGTCATGACACATCATGTCAGAGTGAAAGTCTGAAATGAATGCCTGAAAGTGACCTCCAACCACGAAAGCTCTTAACACTAAAATGACATCAACTAATGCAAATAGCAGCCAAGACCCTTGGGGCATCTACACTTTAAATGGAACTTTTCATGATGATGTTTAAAGTCACTTTTAAAGTCTCCCACTAAAGCTCTTAATAAATGGCAATAGATGTTGACTCAGTCTTGGGGTGAGCCTGAAATGTCACTGCTTTAGACCAAAGACTGGTTCCAAGGCTCTGGCCAAGAGGAGTGCAGTATTAAGGAAATACTGAAGCAGCCCAAGACTGAGTCAACATCTAGTGCCATTTAAGACCTGTGGTGGGAGAAAGTGACTTTAAACATCATCATGAAACGTTTGGAGGTGTTATTAAAAAAAGTATAATCTGGAAACCCAGAACTAAAATCTAGTTGGGTGAGAAGCTCGAGTTCTGGGGGGAGATGTGATAGAAAATATACTAGACCGACTGATGAAGCAGGGCGGTAGCTCCACCCCTCTTTTGCTGCAAGTTGCTGGCAAGTCTATGGGCCCTCGCCTCCCGAATGAGAAAGATGCAAACACCAGTGAAATAGTGATGTCCAAATGATCAGTGATGGAAAAATCCACCCACCAGAACAAAGTTCCTCGTTAGTTGTGGCATCCCACAGTCTGTTGACGTGCTACTATACCAGTTATGTTACATGTGTCTGTTTACAAGAATATGTCACAGCTCTACAAAAATCATCACCTACCTACATTCCACACACGAAAGTACACAAGCACGCACATACACACACACACAGAAACCCCACATACACTGGCAGAGGTCTCTTCTCTCTTTCTTCTCCCTCTGTATGTGTGTGTGTGTACAGATGAAGAACCTTAATTTGTGTCGGGTTTGCTAAAACAGGAAAATAATCCTCCAACAACAAGAAATGTGAATTATCAATGTAGAGTATAATTAATGGACATGATTGTAGGGATTGATACATTTTTCGCAAGGGAAAATCAAGTGTGACTTTTGAAAGTGAAAATGACAAACTTCAGAAAACGTTTTAAACCTGAAATACACAACAAGTTTTACATTCCCTGCATTGCAGGAAAATGACCGTGCAACAGGGTGATCAAATTATAATCCTACATTTGTATGTGTGCCTGTGTGTATGTGTGTATTGGTGTGTGTGTGTCTCCCTCTGTGTGTTCTCAGTTGTCACATATGTCTCATATACGTAAACAAGAATTTAGGCCCAAAGAGACTCATCATCCAATATTTATAGGATTTGAATTTATAATGCCAGTTGAGACCAGTGATGTGTATAAACATGTGGTGATGTATGTAAATAATTATGTAAATATAAACTTTTGAATTTGCATGTCTATGGTTGACATACAGGAGAACACATACAATCAGCATGTATGTATGCTGATAATCAGTGATTGACGGGTTAATCATTTTTACATTGAGGCAGCTCAAGCTGATCCTGTGAACTGTGGAATGATTAGTGAGAGTAGCCTAAAGGAGAACACACACACTCCACAACTGTCATTTGTCCATTGTTATTTCAATTGCCGGTTTGATGTTTTCAGAGAGTGTGTTTCAGTTTGGCAGGGATGATTTATTTTTCTTCCCATTACATTTTTTCAAAATCCAGACTTTGCGGCCAAACCCCCCCCCACAAAAAACCCCACCAGTAACCAATCAGTGATTCCTGCAACTCATCTCTGAGTTGCCATGGAAACACCCTGACTTTAAAAATAGAGGTGGAAGAGTATTGAAGGCTATGGGAGGGTAGGATGTTGCTTAATAGATATGGCTGGCTGAGGGGTGTCTGAGGGTGGTCTGGGGGTGTCTAGGGTGTCTGAGGGTGGTCTGGGGGTGTCTAGGGTGTCTGAGGGTGGTCTGGGGGTGTCTATGGTGTCTGAGGGTGGTCTGGGGGTGTCTAGGGTGTCTGAGGGTGGTCTGGGGTGTCTAGGGTGTCTGGGGGTGGTCTGGAGGTGTCTAGGATGTCTGTGGGTGTCTTGGGGTGTCTGAGGGTGTTTGATGGGTGTCTGTGAGTGTCTGAAGTTGTCTGATGGGTGGTCTGGAGGTGTCTTAGGGGTGTCTAAGCGGTGGTCTGGGGTGTCTGAGCGTGTCTGGGGGTTATTTGGGAGTGTTTGAGGGGGGTCTGAGGGGTTTCTGGGAGTGTCTGAGGGGTGGTCTGGAGATGTCTGGTGGTGACTGAGTGTGTCTGAGAGGTTTTTGAGGAGTGTCTGAGGGGTGTCTGAGGGGTGTCTGGGGGGGTCTGAGGGGTGGTCTGGGGTGACTGAGGGATGTCTGAAGGTAACTGGGAGTGTCTGGGTTTCTGAGGGGTGTCTAGGTTGTCTGGGGGTGTTTGAAGGGTGTATGGCGGTGTCTGTGGGTTTCTGAGGGGTGGTCTGGAGATGTCTGATGGTGTCTGGGTGTGTCTGAGGGGTGTCTGATTGGTGGTCTGGGGTGACTGAGTGTGTCTGAGAGGTTTTTGAGGAGTGTCTGAGGGGTGTCTGAGAGGTGTCTGGGGGGGGTCTGAGGGGTGGTCTGGGGAGTGTCTGAGGGATGTCTGAAGGTAACTGGGAGTGTCTGGGTTTCTGAGGGGTGTCTAGGTTGTCTGGGGGGTGGTTGAAGGGTGTATGGCGGTGTCTGTGGGTGTCTGAGGGGAGGTCTGGAGGTGTCTGATGGGTGTCTGATCTGGTCTAGTCTGTTTTTGAGTTTGAAGAACCACACTGATGGCCCCTATGTTAATTTTTCTGGCATTAGAGTGGTAAAGAGCCCTTTATGGTGATGCTTTAGACCAGTGGTCCAACTGGTCCATCTCCAAGGCATTCCTAGTCAATCACCAAACATTTCTGTAAAAAAAAATATGATAAAGCCTTGCATTCCTATTTATTTGTATTTGTTTCGTGAAGTTGGCAGTATATGATCAGCAATCCTACTCTGAGATGCTTTATACATACGGCCCCTGAAGAGGGGAAATGAGATGCTTTATACATACGGCCCCTGAAGAGGGGAAATGAGATGCTTTATACATACGGCCCCTGAAGAGGGGAAATGAGATGCTTTATACATACGGCCCCTGAAGAGGGGAAATGAGAGGCTTTATACATACGGCCCCTGAAGAGGGGAAATGAGAGGCTTTATACATACGGCCCCTGAAGAGGGGAAATGAGAGGCTTTATACATACGGCCCCTGAAGAGGGGAAATGAGAGGCTTTACACGTATGGCTGCTGAAGAGGGACCATGTTAAAGTAAGAGAGATAGCTTGGACACCAAGTGGGCATAAAATACTGAGCCTGGATTCCAGGATCTCTCTGTGGTGTTACTGCCCCAGAGACAGGCTGCTGCTCCCCATGGGAGCTAAGAGGGGAAGTTGTGTCTTGCTAGGTAAACACATTAGCAGACTGTGAAAAATGGCTTCATCTGGTCTGAGCTGCACTGGCTACAGTGCCTGACCTCTGAACAGTATGATGCATCTCTTCTCTTGAATCTTGCAACCACTGCCTTACAATAAGATAAACAAAGTATTATGTGATCAATATTGCTTAAAGGGGCCATCTGGGTCAATCTGTTGACATAGCCATTGATTCACTTAGTTGATGTTTGAATTATAGATTCTCTCCTCAGGTAGCCATAGGGTGCTGTTGTATACTTGCTGACAAGATTACAATATCACAAATCACAGCCAAAGCATTGTTGTGGAAGTAAAAACCCCAAATGACATAGCTGCCGATCTAAACCAATGCATAGGGTTGCAGAAATGTGACGAGCTCTGATAAGATTGATGTCAAGCTAGAACACAGTGAGAACTGGTCTGTTTAACAAAAAAAGTACATTTTTATTCATATCTTGGCCCCTTAAATAGAAAGCGTTATGTCTCACTAGGGAGCGAGATAAGATGTATTGTCTGATCCAGATACATAATAGCCTATTTGTGATGTTACGATGCCATATGTCTTGACTACTGAAGCACTGCTTGGATGTAACTTTAGCCTCCGGCTGGAAATGGAACATTATTATGGATAATATTATTATACACTGAACAAAAATATAAATGCAACAGGTAAAGTGTTGGTTGCATGTTTCATGAGCTAAAATAAAAGATCCCATAAAAGTTCCATACTCACAAAAAGCTATTTCTCTCAAATGCTGTGCACACATTTGTTTATGTCCCTGTTAGTGAGAATTTCTCTGTTGTCAAGATAATCCATCCACCTGACAGGTGTGGCATAGCAAGAAGCTGATTAAACAGCATGATCATTACAAAGGTGCACCTTGTGCTGGGGACAATAAAAGGCCACTAAAATGTGTTTTGTCACACAACACAATGCCACATATGTCTCAAGTTTTGAGGGAGCGTCCAATTGGCATGTTGGCTGCAGAGAAGTCCACCAGAGCTGTTGCCAGACAATTGAATGTTAATTTCTCTACCATAAACCACCTCCAACGTTGTTTTATACAATTTAAACGTAGATCCAACTGGCCTCACAACCTCAGACCACATGTATGGCATCGTGTTGGCGAGCTGTTTTCTGATGTCAATGTTGTGAAAAGAGTACCCCATGGTGGTGGTGGAGTTATGGTATGGGCAGGCAGAAGCTATGGACAACAAACACAATTGCATTTTATTGATGGCAATTGGAATGCACAGAGATACCATGACCAGATCCGAGGCCCATTGTCGTGCCATCCATCCGCCGCCATCACCTCATGTTTCAGTATGATAATGCACAGCCCCATTTCGCAAGGATATGTACATAATTCCTTCCAGCTGAAAATGGCCCAGTTCTTCCATGGCCTGCACTCTCATCAGACATGTCATCAATTGAGCATGTTTTAGATGCTCGTGATCGACATGTACAACAGTGTGTTCCAGTTCCCACCAATATCCAGCAACTTTGCACAGTCATTGAAGACGAGTGGGACAACATTCCACAGGCCACAATCAACAGCCTGATCAACTCTATGCGAAGGAGATGTGCCGCGCTGCATGAGGCAAATGGTGATCACACCAGATACTGGCTGGTTTTTGGATCCACGACCCCTACATTTAACGTATCTATCTGTGACCCACAGATGCATATTCCCAGTCATCTGTATTCCCAGTCATGTGAAATCTATATATTCGGGCCTAATTAATTCATTTCAATTGACTGTTTTCCTTATATGAACTGTTGCATTGATATTTTTGTTCAGTATTCATTACTACACACTACAGATGTGTTGTCTTGTCACGACTTCCACCGAAGTCAGCCCCTCTCCTTGTTCGGGTGACGTTCGGCGATCGACGTCACCGGTTTTCTCGCCATCGCCGTTCCATTTTTCGTATATACATTTGTCTTGTCTGGTTTCCATACACACCTGGTTTACATTTCCCCAATGAAGCTTCTCGTATTTAACCCTCTGTTTCCCATCATGTGTTGTGTGTAATTGTTTTCATGTTAGGTGGTGTTAGTGTACACTCTCTACTTTTATGTTCTGTTTTTCTGAGCGTGTTTGTTTCATGTAGTGTTCTCGTTTTTGGAACTATAATAAAAGTGTGCCTGTTCATTGTATCTGCTCTCCTGCACTTGACTTTGCCTCCAATACACCATCCTGACAGAATTACACACCTTCAATGGAGTCAGCAGGAGCAGGAACCCCGGTTAGAGGTCGAGGAGCGCGTCCAGGAATATTCGGCCATGTTACAACATCTTGGTGCTGTAATGGATCGCGTTGTCCAGACCATGGACCTCTGGGAGAGACAGGAAGTCTCTCCAGTGCCTCGACCAGCACAACCGGGGTTGTCTCCACCCGTTCCATCCGGAGAGAGTTCCAGTGGGATGCATCTCTCCCTTCCCAGGGAGTATGATGGAACAGCAGCACAGTGCCAGGGATTCTTGTTACAACTGGACCTCTACCTGGCCACTGTGCACCCAGCTCCCTCAGGAGGGGAGGGAGTGGCCACCCTCGTCTCCTGCCTCACAGGAAGAGCGCTGGAGTGGGCAAACGCCGTGTAGAGAGAAGGAGACGCAGCACCAGACCACTTCGAGAAGTTCACCCGTCGCTTCAAGGCTGTCTTCCACCATCCACCTAAAGGCAGAGCGGCAGGGGAGAGGCTCTTCCATCTGAGACAGGGGACGAGGAGCACCCAGGACTTCGCCCTGGAACTCCGGACGTTGGCTGCAGAGCAGGCTGGAACGACAGGGCCCTCATCAACCACTATCAATGCAGCCTACGAGAGGACATCCAACGTGAACTGGCATGTCTTATACATTACTACACACTACAGACATGTGTTGTGTTGTACATTACTACACACTACAGACATGTGTTGTGTTGTACATTACTACACACTACAGACATGTGTTGTGTTGTACATTACTACACACTACAGACATGTGTTGTCTTATACATTACTACACACTACAGACATGTGTTGTGTTGTACATTACTACACACTACAGACATGTGTTGTGTTGTACATTACTACACACTACAGACATGTGTTGTCTTATACATTACTACACACTACAGACATGTGTTGTGTTGTACATTACTACACACTACAGACATGTGTTGTTTTATACATTACTAAACACTAGAGGCATGTGTTGTGTTGTACATTACTACACACTACAGATATGTGTTGTGTTGTACATTACTAAACACTACAGACATGTGTTGTGTTGTACATTACTACACACTACAGACATGTGTTGTCTTATACATTACTACACACTACAGACATGTGTTGTTTTATACATTACTACACACTACAGACATGTGTTGTCTTATACATTACTACACACTACAGACATGTGTTGTGTTGTACATTACTACACACTACAGGCATGTGTTGGGTTGTACATTACTACACACTACAGACATGTGTTGTTTTATACATTACTACACACTACAGACATGTGTGTCTCATACATTACTACACACTACAGACATGTGTTGTCTTATACATTACTACACACTACAGACATGTGTTGTGTTGTACATTACTACACACTACAGACATGTGTTGTGTTGTACATTACTACACACTACAGACATATGTTGTCTTATACATTACTACACACTACAGACATGTGTTGTGTTGTACATTACTACACACTACAGACATGTGTTTGTTTTATACATTACTAAACACTAGAGGCATGTGTTGTGTTGTACATTACTACACACTACAGATATGTGTTGTTTTATACATTACTACACACTACAGACATGTGTTGTCTTATACATTACTACACACTACAGACATGTGTTGTGTTGTACATTACTACACACTACAGGCATGTGTTGGGTTGTACATTACTACACACTACAGACATGTGTTGTTTTATACATTACTACACACTACAGACATGTGTGTCTCATACATTACTACACACTACAGACATGTGTTGTCTTATACATTACTACACACTACAGACATGTGTTGTGTTGTACATTACTACACACTACAGACATGTGTTGTGTTGTACATTACTACACACTACAGACATATGTTGTCTTTTATACAGACATTACTAAACACTAGAGGTTTTATACATTACTAAACATGTGTTGTGTTGTACATTACTAAACACTACAGACATGTGTTGTGTTGTACATTACTACACACTACAGACATGTGTTGTCTTATACATTACTACACACTACAGACATGTGTTGTTTTATACATTACTACACACTACAGACATGTGTGTCTCATACATTACTACACACTACAGACATGTGTTGTGTTGTACATTACTACACACTACAGACATGTGTTGTTTTATACATTACTACACACTACAGACATGTGTTGTGTTGTACATTACTACACACTACAGACATGTGTTGTGTTGTACATTACTACACACTACAGACATGTGTTGTGTTGTACATTACTACACACTACAGACATGTGTTGTGTTGTACATTACTACACACTACAGACATGTGTTGTACATTACTACACACTACAGACATGTGTTGTGTTGTACATTACTACACACTACAGGCATGTGTTGTGTTGTACATTACTACACACTACAGACATGTGTTGTTTTATACATTACTACACACTACAGGCATGTGTTGTGCTATACATTACTACGCACTACAGACATGTGTTTAGAAAAGCAGCCACAGTTTGGCTCTGTTGTAAGTGGCTAATAGATACTTTAGCCATGTCAATGCTTTATGAAGAGATCTATGGCGGATGCCAAGAGTACACCGGGCCCCCAAGGGTGTCCTTAGCCCTCTGTTGTACTTCCTATTCACCTATGACTGCGTTGCTTTGCACGACACCAACTCCATCATCAAGTTTGCTGACAACACCACGGTTGAAGGCCTGATAACCAACAACGATATGTCAGTTAAGTGAACTGGCATTGTGGTGCCAGGACAACAACCTCTCCCTCAACATCAGCAAAACAAAGGAGCTGCTTGTTGTCTTCAGGAAGCAGAGGAGGGAACATGCCCTGATCCACATCAACAGGACTGCAGTAGAAAGAGTCAGCAATTTTAAGTTCCTAAACCAGGCCAAACCAAGTTCCTCAGCATCCACATCACAGAGGACAACACCACCACTCTTGTTAAGAGGGCACAACAGTGTCTCTACTTCCAAGGCGGATGAAGAAATTAAGCAAACCAACCCGGATCCTCTCCAAATATTACCGCTGCACCATCAAGAGCATCCTGGTACCAGAATTGGTGCATTCATGACCGCAAAGTCCTCCAGCGGGTGGTGAAGATGGCCAAGTACATCACTGGGACAGTGCTCCCATCCATCCAGGACATCTACTCAAAAAGTTGCCTGAGGAAGGCCCGCAGCATCATCAAGGACCCCACTGACCCCAGCTACAAGCTGTTCACTCCCTTACTGTAGGGCAGACGGTATCAGAGCATGAAGTCGGATACCAACAAGCTCAGAGACAGTTTCTATCTACAAGCCATCAGACTGATGAAAACTTGAACTGGACTGACGAACTGCACTGACTCTCCTTAGCGGATTGTTCAGGGGGTGCTGCAGCATCCTCAGCACCCCTACTTTCTGTGAACACACACACACACACACACACACACACACAAATATATACATTCATGCTACACACACATCACAACTGCTGCTACCAGACTATTATTATGATAGATAAATACTGCATAATTTAACCACTTGTCCCCAATCTCCCCTTCCCCAAAACATGTGTAAATATTGGAATATCCTGTATTATACTGATTCTAAATTATTATCTTTAATTGTTCTCATTGTTTTTGCATTATCGAGAAGGAACCTTCAATTAAGCATTTATTTTAACGATGTTTAACATGTATGTCCTGTACATACGACTAATACAAGTTGAAACATAATAGTATATGCCACTTGCATTTGCTCTTATCCAAAGACACGTACAGTACAGTGAGGGCATACATTTTTTGCATGTGTATGATCCTTGTGGGAATTGAACCCATGACTTTGGCATCGCTCAACCACAACTGACCCAGACAGTCAACTAGTGTTCCATCTGGTGGAGCTTGAAGGTAATGCATCAAGCTGCAAGCATAAATAATACATATGTAAACTAGTTAGCATACATAAACCACCAACACTGTTTTCTAGTTAGCAAACATAAACCACCAACACACAGTAATCTAGTTAGCATACATAAACCACCAACACACAGTAATCTAGTTAGCATACATAAATCACCAACACTGTTTTCTAGTTAGCAAACATAAACCACCAACACACAGTAATCTAGTTAGCATACATAAACCACCAACACACAGTAATCTAGTTAGCATACATAAACCACCAACACTGTTTTCTAGTTAGCAAACATAAACCACCAACACACAGTAATCTAGTTAGCATACATAAACCACCAACACACAGTAATCTAGTTAGCATACATAAACCACCAACACTGTTTTCTAGTTAGCATACATAAACCACCAACACTGTTTTCTAGTTAGCAAACATAAACCACCAACACTGTTTTCTAGTTAGCAAACATAAACCACCAACACACAGTAATCTAGTTAGCAAACATAAACCACCAACACTGTTTTCTAGTTAGCAAACATAAACCACCAACACTGTTTTCTAGTTAGCATACATAAACCACCAACACTGTTTTCTAGTTAGCAAACATAAACCACCAACACTGTTTTCTAGTTAGCATACATAAACCACCAACACACAGTAATCTAGTTGGCATACATAAACCACCAACACTGTTTTCTAGTTAGCATACATAAACCACCAACACACAGTAATCTAGTTAGCAAACATAAACCACCAACACTGTTTTCTAGTTAGCATACATAAACCACCAACACTGTTTTCTAGTTAGCAAACATAAACCACCAACACACAGTAATCTAGTTAGCATACATAAACCACCAACACTGTTTTCTAGTTAGCATACATAAACCACCAACACTGTTTTCTAGTTAGCAAACATAAACCACCAACACTGTTTTCTAGTTAGCAAACATAAACCACCAACACTGTTTTCTAGTTAGCATACATAAACCACCAACACACAGTAATCTAGTTAGCATACATAAACCACCAACACTGTTTTCTAGTTAGCAAACATAAACCACCAACACACAGTAATCTAGTTAGCATACATAAACCACCAACACTGTTTTCTAGTTAGTATACATAAACCACCAACACACAGTAATCTAGTTAGCATAGATAAACCAAAAACACACATTAATCTAGTTAGCGTAGATAAACCACCAACACACAGTAATCTAGTTAGCAAACATAAACCACCAACACACAGTAATCTAGTTAGCATACATAAACCACCAACACTGTTTTCTAGTTAGCAAACATAAACCACCAACACACAGTAATCTAGTTAGCATAGATAAACCAAATTACACATTAATCTAGTTAGCGTAGATAAACCACCAACACACAGTAATCTAGTTAGCATAGATAAACCAAAAACACACAGTAATCTAGTTAGCATAGATAAACCACCAACACACAGTAATCTAGTTAGCATAGATAAACCACCAACGCACAGTAATCTAGTTAGAATAGATAAACCACCAACACTGATGTACCTACAAGTTGGAAGTTTACATACACCTTAGCCAAATACAATTCAACTCAGTTTTTCACAATTCCTGACATTTAATTCCCTGTTTTAGGTCAGTTAGGATCACCACTTTATTTTAAGAATGTTAAATGTCAAAATAATAGCAGAGAGGATGATTTATTTCAGCTTTTATTTCTTACGTCACATTCCCAGTGGGTCAGAAGTTTACATACACTCAATTAGTATTTGGTAGCATTGCCTTTAAAATGTGTATTAACTTGGATCAAATGTTTCGGGTAGCATAAATTGGGTGATATTTGTCCCATTCCTCCTGACAGAGCTGGTGTAACTGAGTCAGGTTTGTAGGCCTCCTTTGCTCGCACACACTTTTTCAGTTCTGCCCACACATTTTTTATAGGATTGAGGTCAGGGATTTGTGATGGCCACTCCAGTACCTTGACTTTGATGTCCTTAAGCCATTTTGCGACAACTTTGGAAGTATGCTTGGGGTCATTGTCCATTTGGAAGACCCATTTGCAACCAACCTTTAACTTCCTGAATGATGTCCTGAGATGTTGCTTCAATATATCCACATCATTTTCCTCCCTTACGATGCCATCTATTTTGTGATTTGCACCAGTCCCTCCTGCAGCAAAGCACCCCCGCAGCACGATGCTGCCACACCTGTGCTTCATGGTTGGGATGGTGTTCTTCGGCTTGCAAAAGTCCCCCTTTTTCCTACAAACATAACAATGGTCATTATGGCCAAACAGTTCTATTTTTGTTTCATCAGACCAGAGGACATTTCTCCAAAAAGTACGATCTTTGTCCCCATGTGCAGTTGCAAACCGTAGTCTAGCTTTTTATGGTGGTTTTGGAGCAGTGGTGTCATGACGCTGCCCTTTTTGGGTACAGCGAGCACCATCCCCCTCTCTCTGCCTCCTACAACCAGGCTGCTGTGGTCAGAGAGGTCGTAAATTCATAGGGAAGATCTCCTCATGGCCACAGTATAGAGACGGAGTGAAGTTTCATAGAGAACAAAGGAATTTCTTCCACCTCACAGAACTTGAGGTCCGAACAACATTTATGTTCCGGGGAAGGTATAAAAGATTGGTGAAGAATCCAGCTACAAACTGGACCGTTTGTTAAATTTTAGTGAGGCTCATGGGAGACGGTGCGGCCACATTACCATAACGCTGTTTATATAATAGCCTCAGATATGAGGTTTACATCTAATTGTTGTATAAGATGAATGAGTGAGAATGATACTGTTTGTAAAATTGTGTAATGTGATTTTGTACTTTTTAATGAAGGAAACTCCAATTCCCTTTTGAGTTTAACTAAATCAGAGGACCGCCCATGAGCCCAGTTAAGGTCGGGCATCCTGGGACAGCCCCTTTTCTGCAATTCCGAATAAAACCCCAACCTTGAGAATTCCTCAACAGACCATGTTTTTCTCCATTACGAGAGGACAAAGGTTACAGACCATGTTTTCTCTCGATCACAAGAGGACAAAGGGTGCAGACCATTGCTGAATCTTTTAACCATACCACGTGGTTAAACTCTTTGACTATCGGTACTGACAGAATAAGAACAAGTCTTTGATATTAATTACTAGTCTGCAGCTAGGAATTCGGTATCATTGAACGTGAAGAACGACAACCGCCGAGACATCCATTCTACAACAACATGAACGAATGTCACTCTGAACTTTCATAGGTACTGTTTACAGGCCTCCTGGGCCATATACGGTGTTCCTCATTGAGTTCCCTGAATTCCTATCGGACCTTGTAGTTATAACAGATCATATTCTAATTTTTGATGACTTTAATATTCACAGACCCACTCCAAAAGGCTTTCGGCGCCATCATCGACTCAGTGGGTTTTGTCCAACATGTCTCTGGACCTACTCACTGTCACAGTCATACTCTGGACCTAGTTTTGTCCCATGGAATAAATGTTGTGGATCGTAACGTTTTTTCTCATAATTCTGGACTATTGGACCACCATTTTATTACGTTTCCAATTGCAACAAATAATCTGCTCAGACCCAAACCAAGGAAGATCAAAAGTCGTGCTATAAATTCCTAGACAAAACAAAGATTCCTTGATGCCCTTCCAGACTCCCTCTGCCTACCCAAGGACATCAGAGGACAAAAATCAGTTAACCACCTAACTGAAGGACTCAATTTAAATTTGCGCAATACCCTAGATGCAGTTGCACCCCTAAAAACAAAAAACATTTGTCATCAGCTATCTGGTATACAGAAAATACCCGAGCTCTGAAGCAAGCTTCCAGAAAATTGGAACGGAAATTGCGCCACACCAAACTGGAAGTCATCCGACTAGCTTGGGAATACCCTTGCATCATCGAAGAGTTCTCACTGCTGCTCGATCATCCTATTTTTTTTTTTCAACTTAATTGAGGAAAATAAGAACAATCCAAAATTTATTTTTGATACTGTCGCAAAGCTAACTAAAAAACAGCATTCCCCAAGTGAGGATGGCTATCACTTCAGCAGTAATAAATTCATGAACTTCTTTGAGGAAAGGATGATGATCATTAGAAAGCAAATCACGGACTCCTCTTTAAATCTGCATATTCCTTCAAAGCTCAGTTGTCCTGAGTCTGCACAACTCTGCCAGGACCTAGGATCAAGAGAGACACTAAAGTGTTTTAGTACTATATCTCTTGACACAATGATGAAAATAATCATGGCCTCTAAACCTTCAAGCTGCATATTGGACCCTATTCCAACTAAACTACTGAAAGAGCTGCTTCCTGTGCTTGGCCCTCCTATGTTGAACATACCTGTAATAAACGGCTCTCTATCCACCAGATGTGTACCAAACTCACTAAAAGTGGCAGTAAATAAAGCCTCTCTTGAAATAGCCAAACCTTGACCCAGAAAATATAAAAAACTATCGGCCTAAATCGAATCTTCCATTGCTCTCAAATATTTTAGAAAAAGCTGTTGCACTGCAACTCACTGCCTTCCTGAAGACAAACAATGTATACGAAATGCTTCAGTCTGGTTTTAGACCCCATCTGTAATGCTCCGGGTGTCGTGGGTGTGGAGTCAAATGCAGGAGACAGAGTTCAATGCTGTGCGTCTTCCAATAGCACAGGGTGCTCACAAAAGTTACGTTCCCAACCACAGGGAATCAAAAAGTACAATGGAAAAAATCACGACCAGGCACTAACACGTACCTCTACAACAGAGCCGAAGGTTACATAGAAATAATCCCGCACAACAACCAGGCGGGCCGGCTGTCTAATAAAGACAAACTAATTAAACATGAACAGGTGCTACCACTAAACATACAAGGAGGGGGAGGAAAAACAATCAGTGGCAGCTAATAGGCCGGTGACGACGACCGCCGGTCGGACTCGTGACAGTACCCCCCCCCCTGACGCGCGGCTCCCGCAGTGCGCCGACACCGGTCTCGAGGTCGCCCCGGAGGACGAGGTGCAGGGCGATCCGGATGGAGGCGATGGAAATCCCTCAACATGGATGGATCCAAGATGTCCCCCACCGGTACCCAGCACCTCTCCTCCGGACCGTACCCCTCCCAGTCCACGAGGTACTGCAGGCCCCTCACCCGGCGTCTTGAGTCCAGAATGGCCCGGATCGTGTACGCCGGGGACCCCTCGATGTCCAGAGGGGGGGAGGGACCTCCGGTACCTCACTGTCCTGCAGGGGACCAGCTACCACCGGCCTGAGGAGAGCCACATGAAACGAGGGGTTAATACGATAATAGGAAGGGAGTTGTAATCGATAACACACCTCGTTTATTCTCCTCAGGACTTTAAAGGGCCCTACACACTGCGGACCCAGCTTCCGGCAGGGCAAGCGGAGAGGTAGGTTTCGGGTGGAGAGCCAGACCCTGTCCCCCGGTACAAACACGAGGGCCTCACTGCGGTGGCGGTCAGCACTCCTCTTCTGCCGTCCACTCGCTTGTCGTAGAGATTCCTGGACGGCCCTCCAGGTCTCCTTGGAACGCTGTACCCATTCCTCCACCGCAGGAGCCTCGGTCTGGCTCGGATGCCATGGTGCCAGGATCGGCTGGTACCCCAACACACACTGAAAAGGGGACACGTTAGTAGAGGAGTTGCGTAGTGAGTTCTGAGCCATTTCAGCCCAGGGAATGTATCGTGCCCACTCCCCTGGCCGATCCTGGCAATACGACCGCAGAAACCTACCCACCTCCTGGTTCATTCTCTCCACCTGCCCATTACTCTCGGGGTGATAAACGGAGGTCAGGCTGACAGAGACCCCCAAGCGTTCCATGAACGCTCTCCATACCCGAGACGTGAATTGGGGGCACCGATCAGAAACGATGTCCTCCGGCACCCCGTAGTGCCGAAAGACATGGGTGAATAATGCCTCCGCAGTCTGTAGGGCTGTAGGGATACCGGGCAACGGGAGGAGACGGCAGGACTTAGAGAACCGATCCACAATCACTAGAACCGTGGTGTTCCCCTGAGACGGCGGAAGATCGGTCAGGAAATCTATGGACAGATGTGACCATGGCCGCTGTGGAACGGGGAGGGGTTGTAACTTCCCTCTAGGAAGGTGCCTAGGAGCCTTACTCTGAGCGCACACTGAACAGGAGGAGACATAACCCTTAACGTCCTTAGCCAAAGTAGGCCACCAATACCTCCCCTGAAGGCTCCCCACTGTCCTCGTCTAACCCAGGGTGACCCGAGGAGGGTTGGACGTGAGCCCACCGAATCAGCTTGTCCCGAACACCAAGCGGCACGTACCTTCGCCCCGCTGGACACTGAGGAGGCGCGGGTTCAGCCCGTAACGCCCGCTCGATGTCCGTGTCCACCTACCATACACTGGTGCTACCAGCTTTGAGGCGGGAAGGATGGGAGTAGGTTCGGTGGACCCATCCTCCGTGTCGTAAAGGCGGGACAGTGCGTCAGCCTTTACGTTCTGGGAGCCCGGTCTATAAGACAAAGTAAACCGGAACCGGGTGAAGAATATGGCCCACCTTGCCTGACGTGGGTTAAGTCTCCTAGCTGCCCGAATATACTCCAGGTTCTGGTGGTCGGTCCAGATGAGAAAGGGGTGCTTAGCCCCCTCAAGCCAGTGTCTCCACACCTTCAGAGCTCTAACCACCGCTCTAACCACCGCTAGCAACTCCCGGTCCCCCACATCATAGTCCTTGAGAAGAAAGCGCAGGGGCGGAGTTTTGGTGGCATACCCGAGCGCTGCGATAGCACGGCACCCACCCCAGCCTCGGACGCGTCCACCTCCACTATGAATGCTAGAGAGGGGTCCGGATGCGCCAACACTGGCGCATCAGTGAACAGCGCTTTCAACTTGTTGAATGCTCTGTCCGCCTCTGCTGACCACTGCAACCGCACCGGGCCACACTTCAGCAGTGAGGTAATGGGAGCTGCTATCTGGCCAAAACCCTGGATAAACCTCCGGTAGTAGTTGGCAAAACCCAAAAAACGCTGCACCTCCTTTACCGTGGTCGGAGTCGGCCAATTACGCACGGCCCTAATGTGGTCACCCTCCATCACTACCCCCGAGGTGGAAATGCGATATCCCAGAAAAGAGACGGCTCGTTTAGAGAACACGCATTTCTCAGCCTTGACGTATAGGTCATGCTCCAGCAGTCTACCAAGCACCTTGCGCACCAGAGACACATGCGCGGTGTGAGTGGCCGAGTAGATCAGAATGTCACCGATATAAACAACCACTCCCTGCCCGCACAGGTCCCTGAGAATCTTGTCTACAATGGATTGAAAAACGTCTGGAGCATTTTTTAACCCATACGGCATGACGAGGTACTCATAGTGGCCGGATGTAGTACTAAATGCGGTTTTCCACTCGTCTCCCTTCCGAATACGCACCAGACTATACGCGCTCCTGAGATCCAGTTTTGTGAAGAACTGCGCTCTGTGGAACGATTCCACCGCCGTAGCGATGAGAGGTAGAGGGTAACTATACCCCACTGTGATGGCGTTTAGACCTCTATAACCGATACACGGACGCAAACCTCCCTCCTTTTTCTTTCTGATTTGGTCCTGCCGTACATACTTACACGTACGCTATGGTCACAAGACGCAGGCCTCCTAATTGTCCCTAGAATTTCTAAGCAAACAGCTGGAGACAGGGCTTTCTCCTATAGAGCTCCATTTTTATGGAATGGTCTGCCTACCCATGTGAGAGACGCAGGCTCGTTCTCAACCTTTAAGTCTTTACTGAAGACTCATCTCTTCAGTGGGTCATATGATTGAGTGTTGTCTGGCCCAGGAGTGTGAAGGTGAACTGAAAGGCTCTGGAGCAACGAACCGCCCTTGCTGTCTCTGCCTGGCTTGTTCCCCTCTCTCCACTGGGATTCTCTGCCTCTAACCCTATTACAGGGGCTGAGTCACTGGCTTACTGGTGCTCTTTCATGCCGTCCCTAGGAGGGGTGTCATGTCACTTGAGTGGGTTGAGTCACTGACGTGATCTTCCTGTCTGGGTTGGTGCCTCCCCCCTTGGGTTGTGCCGTGGCGGAGATCTTGGTGGGCTATACTCAGCCTTGTCTCAGGATGGTAAGTTGGTGGTTGAAGATATCCCTCTAGTGGTGTGGTGGCTGTTTGTTAGTTCAAAAACTTGCAAAAGTGTCAACTACATTACGACACAATTAGCAAGCTGCAGGTATGTTTTTTCTGGAAAACATGAATTTGTATGAAAATACGACTTCAGTTTTTCTGAAATTTGTTAAGACGGGATTTAATCCAAACACAACTTGTAAACAATTTGGCTCTTAAGGGCAATGTTCCTGCATTTGCAGAGATTGCATTCACAGTTAACAGGGTTGGGGAGTAACTGATTACATGTAATCAGTAACATATAATCTGAAGACAAAAAAATGAACTGTAATCAAATAAAATACCATTTAATTTGTCACGTTTAGACTTTAACGTGAAATGCTTACTTACAAGCCCGTAACCAACAATGCAGTTTTAAGAAAATACAGTTAAGAAAATATTTACTAAATAAACTAAAGTTTAAAAAAACATATATATATATATATATATATATATATATATATATATATACACACACTACCATTCAAAAGTTTGGGGTCACTTAGCTTTTCTTTTAAAAACACGGATATTTCTATTTCTTTGTCTATTAAAATAACAGCAAATTAATCAGAAATACAGTGTAGACATTGTTAATTTTGTAAAACACTATTGTGGCTGGAAACGGCTGAATTTCTTATGGAATATCTGCGTAGGCGTACAGAGGCCCATTATCAGCAACCATCACTCCTGTGTTCCAATGGCACGTTGTGTTAACAAATCCAAGTTGATCATTTTAGAAGGCTAATTGATCATTAGAAACCCCTTTTGCAATTATGTTAGCACAGCTGAAAACTCTTGTTCTGATTAAAGAAGCAATAAAACTGGCCTTCTTTAGACTAGTTGAGTATCTGGAGCATCAGCATTTGTGGGTTCGTTTACAGGCTCAAAATGGCAAGAAACAAAGACCTTTCTTCTGAAACTCGTCAGTCTATTCTTGTTCTAAGAAATGAAGACTATTCCATGCGAGAAATTGCCAAGAAACTGAAGATCTCGTAAAACGCTGTGTACTACTCCCTTCACAGAACAGAGCAAACTGGCCTAAACAGAATAGAAAGAGGAGTGGGAGGCACCGGTGCACAACTGAGCAAGAGGACGTGTACATTAGAGTGTCTATTTTGAGAAACAGACGCCTCACAAGTCCTCAACTGGCAAATTCAGTAAATAGCATCCGCAAAACACTAGTCTCAACGTCAACAGTGAAGAGGCGACTCCGGGATGCTGGCCTTCTAGGCAGAGTTCCTCTGTCCAGTGTCTGTGTTCTTTTGCCCATATTAACCTTTTTCCTTTTATTGGCCAGTCTGAGATATGGCTTTTTCTTTGCAACTCTGCCTAGAAGGTCAGCATCCCGGAGTCGCCTCTTCACTGTTGATGTTGAGACCGAAGTTTTGCGGGTACTATTTTCTGAAGCTGCCAGTTGAAATTACTGCCCTCCTAGAGCTGCCCATCAACTGTAAGTGCTGTCTTTGTGTAGTGGAAACATCTAGGAGCAACACCGGCTTAGCCGTTAAATGGTAGGCCACACAAGCTCACAAAATGGGACTGCCGGATGCTGAAGCGCGTAAAAATGTCTGTCTTTGGTTGCAACACTCACTAACAAGTTCCAAACTGCTTCTGGAAGCAACGCCAGCACAATAACTGTTCATCGGCCGATGAACGGATAACCGTGCACAAAGCGAGGTTCAAGATCGGTATGGAAGAACTTGACTGGCTTGCACAGGGCCCTGACCTCAACCCTGTCAAACACCTTTGGGATGAATTGGAATGCAGACTGTGAGCCAGGCCTAGTCGCCCAACATCAGTGCCTGACCTCACTAATGATCTTGTGGTTGAATGGAAGTAAGTCCACCCAGCAATTGTCCAACATCTAGTGGAAAGCATTCCCAGAAGGCAGGAGGCTGTTATAGTAGCAACGGGGGGACAAACTCCATATTAATGCCCATGATTTTGGAATGAGTTGTTTGATGAGCAGGTGTCCACATACTTTTGGTCATATGATGTATTACAGATACTTTTGGAAATTTAAAAGATTACTTATTGGGTAACTTGTAAATTCAGACAGGATGTTTGCCAAAAAAAAAACTTTTACATATTTCTGTTTCCTCAATGACATTCAATTCAGCATTCAAAAAGGCTCAAGTTTGCCCCACCAGAGGGACTCTGACCACAATTCATAGACCACTATGATCCTTTTTGTCTTCTTCTAATGCCTCTGAAGGGGAAAGTAATCCAAAAGTAACTGAAAGTAATCAGATTACGTTACTGAGTTTGGGTTATCTAACAATTTTGTTACTGATTACAATTTTTGACAGATAACCAGCAACGGATTAAATGTATAAAGTGATCTTCCCAACCCTGACAGTAAATGTTGTATATGTCGGCTCTATTGCCTTTATGAACTGCAGTTGTCTAGTGCACTGTGCTATGGATAGAATCTTCATTTTAGTTTAAAAAAAATCAATAAACAAAAGTCCAGTCAAATGCAGCACAATTCTATTTTTAAGATACTGGACAGACTCCAACGGAACAACAGGATATAATTGTTGACATGTGGTGTCCAATCTGACCTGGAAAGACAAAACAAAAGAATGAAAGAGAGAGAGAGAGGTAGAGCGAGAAAGAGAGAGAGAGATACACAAAGAGAAAGACAGAGAGCGAGAGACATTATGATAGGGAGATACACTGAGAAAAAGAGAGAGAGAATGGGAGAAAGAGAGAGAGAATGGGAGAAAGAGAGAGAGAGAAAGATAATGGGGGAACGAGAGAGGGAATGAGAGAAAGAAAGCGAGAGAGAGAGAGAGAACGATAGACAGACAGAACGATTGAAAGACAGAACAAGAGACAGACAGAAAGAGAACGATAGACAGACAGAACAAGAGACAGACAGAAAGAGAACGATAGACAGACAGAACAAGAGACAGACAGAAAGAGAACGATAGACAGACAGACAGAACAAGAGACAGACAGAAAGAGAACGATAGACAGACAGAGCAAGAGACAGACGGAACGAACGACAGACAGAACGAGGGTCTTCCTTTATTGTTGATAAAGCTGTAAATATCGACCAGAACGTTATAGCCTCCTTCACAGTCCAGGGATTTTGGCCCTGTCACTCCCCTCCGCTCTATCCCAGGCTCCCAGCCCACCCTGCCACCGCCATCAAATCAATCATCATAACTAATTAAGTGCATCCAAATGAGACGCCTCTCCCATCCCTCCCTCCCTCCCCTCCTCTGCCTCCCAAAACATCCAAGGTTGTCTTTCCTATATCACCTCTTGCACATATAAGGTGTGTTGTGCTCCATATGCTCTGTATGCTCCACATGCTCTATGCTCCATATGCTCTGTATGCTCCATATGCTCTATGCTCCATGTGCTCTGTAAGCTCCATATGCTCTGTATGCTCCATATGCTCTATGCTCCATATGCTCTGTACGCTCCATATGCTCCATATACTGTGTGCTCCATATGCTCTGTGTGCTCCATATGCTCTGTGTGCTCCATATGCTCTGTGTGCTCCATATGCTCTGTGTGCTCCATATGCTCTGTGTGCTCCATATGCTCTGTGTGCTCCATATGCTCTATGCTCCATAATCTCTGTCTGCTCCATATGCTCTGTGTAGTCCACAGACGTCAATGCAATGTCTATTCCACGTTTGTTCAACGTCATTTCATTGAAATGATGTGGAAACAGCGTTGATTCAACCAGTGTGTGCCCAGTTGGCATACACTTAGCTAATACACAGGCTAAATACCCAAAGGCAAGTACATACAAATCAAATCAAATTGTATTTGTCACAAGCGCCGAATACAACGGTGTAGACATTACATTGAAATGCTTTCTTAAAAGCCCTTAACCAGCAATGCAGTTCTAAGAAAAATAAGTGTTAAGTAAAACATTGAAAATAAAGTAACAACTAATTAAACAGCAGCAGTAAAATAACAATAGTGATGCTGTATACAGGGGGTACTGGTACAGAGTCAATGTGGAGACTATATACAGGGGGTACCGGTACAGAGTCAATGTGGAGACTATATACAGGGGGTACTGGTACAGAGTCAATGTGGAGGCTATATACAGGGGGTACCGGTACAGAGTCAATGTGGAGACTATATACAGGGGGTACCGGTACAGAGTCAATGTGGAGGCTATATACAGGGGGTACTGGTACAGAGTCAATGTGGAGGCTATATACAGGGGGTACTGGTACAGAGTCAATGTGGAGACTATATACAGGGGGGACCGGTACAGAGTCAATGTGGAGACTATATACAGGGGGTACTGGTACAGAGTCAATGTGGAGACTATATACAGGGGGTACCGGTACAGAGTCAATGTGGAGACTATATACAGGGGGACCGGTACAGAGTCAATGTGGAGGCTATATACAGGGGGTACTGGTACAGAGTCAATGTGGAGACTATATACAGGGGGACCGGTACAGAGTCAATGTGGAGACTATATACAGGGGGTACTGGTACAGAGTCAATGTGGAGACTATATACAGGGGGTACCGGTACAGAGTCAATGTGGAGACTATATACAGGGGGTACCGGTACAGAGTCAATGTGGAGGCTATATACAGGGGGTACCGGTACAGAGTCAATGTGGAGACTATATACAGGGGTACCGGTACAGAGTCAATGTGGAGGCTATATACAGGGGGTACCGGTACAGAGTCAATGTGGAGACTATATACAGGGGGTACCGGTACAGAGTCAATGTGGAGGCTATATACAGGGGTACCGGTACAGAGTCAATGTGGAGGCTATATACAGGGGGTACCGGTACAGAGTCAATGTGGAGACTATATACAGGGGGACCGGTACAGAGTCAATGTGGAGGCTATATACAGGGGTACCGGTACAGAGTCAATGTGGAGACTATATACAGGGGGTACCGGTACAGAGTCAATGTGGAGGCTATATACAGGGGGTACCGGTACAGAGTCAATGTGGAGACTATATACAGGGGGTACCGGTACAGAGTCAATGTGGAGACTATATACAGGGGGTACCAGTACAGAGTCAATGTGGAGGCTATATACAGGGGGTACCAGTACAGAGTCAATGTGGAGGCTATATACAGGGGGTACCGGTACAGAGTCAATGTGGAGACTATATACAGGGGGACCGGTACAGAGTCAATGTGGAGACTATATACAGGGGGTACCGGTACAGAGTCAATGTGGAGACTATATACAGGGGGTACCAGTACAGAGTCAATGTGGAGACTATATACAGGGGGTACCGGTACAGAGTCAATGTGGAGGCTATATACAGGGGGTACCGGTACAGAGTCAATGTGGAGGCTATATACAGGGGGTACCGGTACAGAGTCAATGTGGAGACTATATACAGGGGGTACTGGTACAGAGTCAATGTGGAGACTATATACAGGGGGGACCGGTACAGAGTCAATGTGGAGGCTATATACAGGGGGTACCGGTACAGAGTCAATGTGGAGACTATATACAGGGGGTACCGGTACAGAGTCAATGTGGAGGCTATATACAGGGGGTACCGGTACAGAGTCAATGTGGAGACTATATACAGGGGGGACCGGTACAGAGTCAATGTGGAGGCTATATACAGGGGGACTGGTACAGAGTCAATGTGGAGGCTATATACAGGGGGACCGGTACAGAGTCAATGTGGAGGCTATATACAGGGGTACCGGTACAGAGTCAATGTGGAGACTATATACAGGGGGACTGGTACAGAGTCAATGTGGAGACTATATACAGGGGGACCGGTACAGAGTCAGTGTGGAGACTATATACAGGGGGTACCGGTACAGAGTCAATGTGGAGACTATATACAGGGGGTACTGGTACAGAGTCAATGTGGAGACTATATACAGGGGGTACCGGTACAGAGTCAATGTGGAGGCTATATACAGGGGGTACCGGTACAGAGTCAATGTGGAGACTATATACAGGGGGTATTGGTACAGAGTCAATGTGGAGGCTATATACAGGGGGTACCGGTACAGAGTCAATGTGGAGACTATATACAGGGGGTACTGGTACAGAGTCAATGTGGAGACTATATACAGGGGGTACTGGTACAGAGTCAATGTGGAGACTATATACAGGGGGTACCAGTACAGAGTCAATGTGGAGACTATATACAGGGGGTACCGGTACAGAGTCAATGTGGAGACTATATACAGGGGGGACCGGTACAGAGTCAATGTGGAGACTATATACAGGGGGTACCGGTACAGAGTCAGTGTGGAGACTATATACAGGGGGTACCGGTACAGAGTCAATGTGGAGGCTATATACAGGGGGTACCGGTACAGAGTCAATGTGGAGACTATATACAGGGGGTACTGGTACAGAGTCAATGTGGAGACTATATACAGGGGGTACCGGTACAGAGTCAATGTGGAGACTATATACAGGGGGTACCGGTACAGAGTCAATGTGGAGACTATATACAGGGGGTACTGGTACAGAGTCAATGTGGAGGCTATATACAGGGGGTACCGGTACAGAGTCAATGTGGAGACTATATACAGGGGGTACCGGTACAGAGTCAATGTGGAGACTATATACAGGGGTACTGGTACAGAGTCAATGTGGAGGCTATATACAGGGGTACCAGTACAGAGTCAATGTGGAGGCTATATACAGGGGGTACCGTACAGAGTCAATGTGGAGACTATATACAGGGGGTATTGGTACAGAGTCAATGTGGAGGCTATATACAGGGGGTACCGGTACAGAGTCAATGTGGAGACTATATACAGGGGGTACCGGTACAGAGTCAATGTGGAGACTATATACAGGGGGTACTGGTACAGAGTCAATGTGGAGACTATATACAGGGGGTACTGGTACAGAGTCAATGTGGAGACTATATACAGGGGGTACCAGTACAGAGTCAATGTGGAGACTATATACAGGGGGTACCGGTACAGAGTCAATGTGGAGACTATATACAGGGGTACTGGTACAGAGTCAATGTGGAGACTATATACAGGGGGTACTGGTACAGAGTCAATGTGGAGACTATATACAGGGGGTACGGTACAGAGTCAATGTGGAGACTATATACAGGGGTACTGGTACAGAGTCAATGTGGAGGCTATATACAGGGGGTACCGGTACAGAGTCAATGTGGAGACTATATACAGGGGGTACCGGTACAGAGTCAATGTGGAGACTATATACAGGGGGTACTGGTACAGAGTCAATGTGGAGGCTATATACAGGGGGTACCAGTACAGAGTCAATGTGGAGGCTATATACAGGGGGTACCGGTACAGAGTCAATGTGGAGACTATATACAGGGGGTATTGGTACAGAGTCAATGTGGAGGCTATATACAGGGGGTACCGGTACAGAGTCAATGTGGAGACTATATACAGGGGGTACTGGTACAGAGTCAATGTGGAGACTATATACAGGGGGTACTGGTACAGAGTCAATGTGGAGGCTATATACAGGGGGTACCGGTACAGAGTCAATGTGGAGACTATATACAGGGGGTACCGGTACAGAGTCAATGTGGAGACTATATACAGGGGGTACTGGTACAGAGTCAATGTGGAGGCTATATACAGGGGGTACCAGTACAGAGTCAATGTGGAGGCTATATACAGGGGTACCGGTACAGAGTCAATGTGGAGACTATATACAGGGGGTATTGGTACAGAGTCAATGTGGAGGCTATATACAGGGGGTACCGGTACAGAGTCAATGTGGAGACTATATACAGGGGGTACCGGTACAGAGTCAATGTGGAGACTATATACAGGGGGTACTGGTACAGAGTCAATGTGGAGACTATATACAGCGGGTACTGGTACAGAGTCAATGTGGAGACTATATACAGGGGGTACCAGTACAGAGTCAATGTGGAGACTATATACAGGGGGTACCGGTACAGAGTCAATGTGGAGACTATATACAGGGGGTACTGGTACAGAGTCAATGTGGAGACTATATACAGGGGGTACTGGTACAGAGTCAATGTGGAGACTATATACAGGGGTACCGGTACAGAGTCAATGTGGAGGCTATATACAGGGGGTACTGGTACAGAGTCAATGTGGAGACTATATACAGGGGTACTGGTACAGAGTCAATGTGGAGGCTATATACAGGGGGTACCGGTACAGAGTTAATGTGGAGGCTATATACAGGGGGTACCGGTACAGAGTCAATGTGGAGGCTATATACAGGGGGTACTGGTACAGAGTCAATGTGGAGGCTATATACAGGGGGTACTGGTACAGAGTCAATGTGGAGGCTATATACAGGGGGTACTGGTACAGAGTCAATGTGGAGGCTTTATACAGGGGGTACCAGTACAGAGTCAATGTGGAGGCTTTATACAGGGGTACCGGTACAGAGTCAATGTGGAGGCTATATACAGGGGTACTGGTACAGAGTCAATGTGGAGGCTATATACAGGGGTACTGGTACAGAGTCAATGTGGAGGCTATATACAGGGGGTACTGGTACAGAGTCAATGTGGAGGCTTTATACAGGGGGTACCAGTACAGAGTCAATGTGGAGGCTTTATACAGGGGGTACCGGTACAGAGTCAATGTGGAGACTATATACAGGGGGTACTGGTACAGAGTCAATGTGGAGACTATATACAGGGGGTACCGGTACAGAGTCAATGTGGAGACTATATACAGGGGGTACCGGTACAGAGTCAATGTGGAGACTATATACAGGGGGTACCGGTACAGAGTCAATGTGGAGACTATATACAGGGGGTACTGGTACAGAGTCAATGTGGAGGCTATATACAGGGGGGTACTGGTACAGAGTCAATGTGGAGACTATATACAGGGGGTACCGGTACAGAGTCAATGTGGAGACTATATACAGGGGGTACTGGTACAGAGTCAATGTGGAGACTATATACAGGGGGTACCGGTACAGAGTCAATGTGGAGACTATATACAGGGGGTACCGGTACAGAGTCAATGTGGAGGCTATATACAGGGGTACCGGTACAGAGTCAATGTGGAGACTATATACAGGGGTACCGGTACAGAGTCAATGTGGAGGCTATATACAGGGGTACTGGTACAGAGTCAATGTGGAGGCTATATACAGGGGGCACTGCACAGAGTCAATGTGGAGGCTATATACAGGGGGTACTGGTACAGAGTCAATGTGGAGGCTATATACAGGGGTACCGGTACAGAGTCAATGTGGAGGCTATATACAGGGGTACCGGTACAGAGTCAATGTGGAGGCTATATACAGGGGGTACCGGTACCGAGTCAATGTGGAGGCTATATACAGGGGGTACCGGTACAGAGTCAATGTGGAGGCTATATACAGGGGGTACCGGTACAGAGTCAATGTGGAGGCTATATACAGGGGTACTGGTACAGAGTCAATGTGGAGGCTATATACAGGGGGTACCGGTACAGAGTCAATGTGGAGGCTATATACAGGGGGTACCAGTACAGAGTCAATGTGGAGACTATATACAGGGGTACTGGTACAGAGTCAATGTGGAGGCTATATACAGGGGGTACCGGTACAGAGTCAATGTGGAGGCTATATACAGGGGGTACCGGTACAGAGTCAATGTGGAGACTATATACAGGGGGTACTGGTACAGAGTCAATGTGGAGACTATATACAGGGGGTACCGGTACAGAGTCAATGTGGAGACTATATACAGGGGGTACTGGTACAGAGTCAATGTGGAGACTATATACAGGGGGTACCAGTACAGAGTCAATGTGGAGACTATATACAGGGGGTACCGGTACAGAGTCAATGTGGAGACTATATACAGGGGTACTGGTACAGAGTCAATGTGGAGACTATATACAGGGGGTACTGGTACAGAGTCAATGTGGAGACTATATACAGGGGGTACGGCACAGAGTCAATGTGGAGACTATATACAGGGGGTACTGGTACAGAGTCAATGTGGAGACTATATACAGGGGGTACCGGTACAGAGTCAATGTGGAGACTATATACAGGGGGTACCGGTACAGAGTCAATGTGGAGACTATATACAGGGGGTACTGGTACAGAGTCAATGTGGAGACTATATACAGGGGGTACTGGTACAGAGTCAATGTGGAGACTATATACAGGGGGTACTGGTACAGAGTCAATGTGGAGACTATATACAGGGGTACTGGTACAGAGTCAATGTGGAGACTATATACAGGGGTACTGGTACAGAGTCAATGTGGAGACTATATACAGGGGGTACCGGTACAGAGTCAATGTGGAGGCTATATACAGGGGGTACCGGTACAGAGTCAATGTGGAGGCTATATACAGGGGGTACTGGTACAGAGTCAATGTGGAGACTATATACAGGGGGTACTGGTACAGAGTCAATGTGGAGACTATATACAGGGGGTACCGGTACAGAGTCAATGTGGAGACTATATACAGGGGGGTACCGGTACAGAGTCAATGTGGAGACTATATACAGGGGGACCGGCACAGAGTCAATGTGAGACTATATACAGGGGGTACCGGTACAGAGTCAATGTGGAGACTATATACAGGGGGTACCGGTACAGAGTCAATGTGGAGACTATATACAGGGGGTACCGGTACAGAGTCAATGTGGAGACTATATACAGGGGGTACTGGTACAGAGTCAATGTGGAGACTATATACAGGGGGTACCAGTACAGAGTCAATGTGGAGACTATATACAGGGGGTACTGGTACAGAGTCAATGTGGAGACTATATACAGGGGGTACCAGTACAGAGTCAATGTGGAGACTATATACAGGGGGTACCGGTACAGAGTCAATGTGGAGGCTATATACAGGGGGTACTGGTACAGAGTCAATGTGGAGACTATATACAGGGGGTACCGGTACAGAGTCAATGTGGAGGCTATATACAGGGGGTACTGGTACAGAGTCAATGTGGAGACTATATACAGGGGGTACCGGTACAGAGTCAATGTGGAGACTATATACAGGGGGTACCGGTACAGAGTCAATGTGGAGACTATATACAGGGGTACTGGTACAGAGTCAATGTGGAGACTATATACAGGGGGTACCGTACAGAGTCAATGTGGAGGCTATATACAGGGGGTACTGGTACAGAGTCAATGTGGAGACTATATACAGGGGGTACCGGTACAGAGTCAATGTGGAGACTATATACAGGGGTACCGGTACAGAGTCAATGTGGAGGCTATATACAGGGGTACTGGTACAGAGTCAATGTGGAGACTATATACAGGGGGTACCAGTACAGAGTCAATGTGGAGACTATATACAGGGGGTACCGTACAGAGTCAATGTGGAGGCTATATACAGGGGTACTGGTACAGAGTCAATGTGGAGGCTATATACAGGGGGTACTGGTACAGAGTCAATGTGGAGGCTATATACAGGGGGTACTGGTACAGAGTCAATGTGGAGACTATATACAGGGGGTACTGGTACAGAGTCAATGTGGAGACTATATACAGGGGGTACTGGTACAGAGTCAATGTGGAGGCTATATACAGGGGGTACTGGTACAGAGTCAATGTGGAGACTATATACAGGGGGTACTGGTACAGAGTCAATGTGGAGACTATATACAGGGGGTACTGGTACAGAGTCAATGTGGAGGCTATATACAGGGGGTACTGGTACAGAGTCAATGTGGAGACTATATACAGGGGGTACTGGTACAGAGTCAATGTGGAGGCTATATACAGGGGGTACTGGTACAGAGTCAATGTGGAGGCTATATACAGGGGGTACTGGTACAGAGTCAATGTGGAGGCTATATACAGGGGGTACTGGTACAGAGTCAATGTGGAGGCTATATACAGGGGGTACTGGTACAGAGTCAATGTGGAGACTATATACAGGGGGTACTGGTACAGAGTCAATGTGGAGGCTATATACAGGGGGTACTGGTACAGAGTCAATGTGGAGGCTATATACAGGGGTACCAGTACAGAGTCAATGTGGAGACTATATACAGGGGGTACCGGTACAGAGTCAATGTGGAGGCTATATACAGGGGGTACTGGTACAGAGTCAATGTGAGACTATATACAGGGGGTACTGGTACAGAGTCAATGTGGAGACTATATACAGGGGGTACTGGTACAGAGTCAATGTGGAGACTATATACAGGGGGTACCGTACAGAGTCAATGTGGAGACTATATACAGGGGGTACCGGTACAGAGTCAATGTGGAGACTATATACAGGGGGACCGTACAGAGTCAATGTGGAGACTATATACAGGGGGTACCGGTACAGAGTCAATGTGGAGACTATATACAGGGGGTACCGGTACAGAGTCAATGTGGAGACTATATACAGGGGTACCGGTACAGAGTCAATGTGGAGACTATATACAGGGGGTACTGGTACAGAGTCAATGTGGAGACTATATACAGGGGTACCAGTACAGAGTCAATGTGGAGACTATATACAGGGGGTACTGGTACAGAGTCAATGTGGAGACTATATACAGGGGGTACCAGTACAGAGTCAATGTGGAGACTATATACAGGGGGTACCGGCACAGAGTCAATGTGGAGGCTATATACAGGGGTACTGGTACAGAGTCAATGTGGAGACTATATACAGGGGGTACCGGTACAGAGTCAATGTGGAGGCTATATACAGGGGGTACTGGTACAGAGTCAATGTGGAGACTATATACAGGGGGTACCGGTACAGAGTCAATGTGGAGACTATATACAGGGGGTACCGGTACAGAGTCAATGTGGAGACTATATACAGGGGGTACTGGTACAGAGTCAATGTGGAGACTATATACAGGGGGTACCGGTACAGAGTCAATGTGGAGGCTATATACAGGGGGTACTGGTACAGAGTCAATGTGGAGACTATATACAGGGGGTACCGGTACAGAGTCAATGTGGAGACTATATACAGGGGGTACCGGTACAGAGTCAATGTGGAGGCTATATACAGGGGGTACTGGTACAGAGTCAATGTGGAGACTATATACAGGGGGTACCAGTACAGAGTCAATGTGGAGACTATATACAGGGGTACCGGTACAGAGTCAATGTGGAGGCTATATACAGGGGTACTGGTACAGAGTCAATGTGGAGACTATATACAGGGGGTACTGGTACAGAGTCAATGTGGATGCTATATACAGGGGTACTGGTACAGAGTCAATGTGGAGACTATATACAGGGGGTACTGGTACAGAGTCAATGTGGAGACTATATACAGGGGGTACTGGTACAGAGTCAATGTGGAGGCTATATACAGGGGGTACTGGTACAGAGTCAATGTGAGACTATATACAGGGGGTACTGGTACAGAGTCAATGTGGAGACTATATACAGGGGGTACTGGTACAGAGTCAATGTGGAGGCTATATACAGGGGGTACTGGTACAGAGTCAATGTGGAGACTATATACAGGGGTACTGGTACAGAGTCAATGTGGAGGCTATATACAGGGGGTACTGGTACAGAGTCAATGTGGAGGCTATATACAGGGGGTACTGGTACAGAGTCAATGTGGAGGCTATATACAGGGGGTACTGGTACAGAGTCAATGTGGAGGCTATATACAGGGGGTACTGGTACAGAGTCAATGTGGAGACTATATACAGGGGGTACTGGTACAGAGTCAATGTGGAGGCTATATACAGGGGTACTGGTACAGAGTCAATGTGGAGGCTATATACAGGGGGTACCAGTACAGAGTCAATGTGGAGACTATATACAGGGGGTACCGGCACAGAGTCAATGTGGAGGCTATATACAGGGGGTACTGGTACAGAGTCAATGTGGAGACTATATACAGGGGGGTACCAGTACAGAGTCAATGTGGAGACTATATACAGGGGGTACCGGTACAGAGTCAATGTGGAGGCTATATACAGGGGGTACTGGTACAGAGTCAATGTGGAGACTATATACAGGGGGTACCGGTACAGAGTCAATGTGGAGGCTATATACAGGGGGTACTGGTACAGAGTCAATGTGGAGACTATATACAGGGGGTACCGGTACAGAGTCAATGTGGAGACTATATACAGGGTACCGGCACAGAGTCAATGTGGAGACTATATACAGGGGGTACTGGTACAGAGTCAATGTGGAGACTATATACAGGGGGTACCGGTACAGAGTCAATGTGGAGGCTATATACAGGGGTACTGGTACAGAGTCAATGTGGAGACTATATACAGGGGGTACCGGTACAGAGTCAATGTGGAGACTATATACAGGGGGTACCGGTACAGAGTCAATGTGGAGGCTATATACAGGGGGTACTGGTACAGAGTCAATGTGGAGACTATATACAGGGGGTACCAGTACAGAGTCAATGTGGAGACTATATACAGGGGGTACCGGTACAGAGTCAATGTGGAGGCTATATACAGGGGGTACTGGTACAGAGTCAATGTGGAGGCTATATACAGGGGTACTGGTACAGAGTCAATGTGGAGGCTATATACAGGGGGTACTGGTACAGAGTCAATGTGAGACTATATACAGGGGTACTGGTACAGAGTCAATGTGGAGACTATATACAGGGGGTACTGGTACAGAGTCAATGTGGAGGCTATATACAGGGGGTACTGGTACAGAGTCAATGTGGAGACTATATACAGGGGTACTGGTACAGAGTCAATGTGGAGACTATATACAGGGGTACTGGTACAGAGTCAATGTGGAGGCTATATACAGGGGGTACTGGTACAGAGTCAATGTGGAGACTATATACAGGGGGTACTGGTACAGAGTCAATGTGGAGGCTATATACAGGGGTACTGGTACAGAGTCAATGTGGAGGCTATATACAGGGGTACTGGTACAGAGTCAATGTGGAGGCTATATACAGGGGGTACTGGTACAGAGTCAATGTGGAGGCTATATACAGGGGGTACTGGTACAGAGTCAATGTGGAGACTATATACAGGGGGGGTACTGGTACAGAGTCAATGTGGAGGCTATATACAGGGGGTACTGGTACAGAGTCAATGTGGAGGCTATATACAGGGGGGTACTGGTACAGAGTCAATGTGGAGACTATATACAGGGGGTACTGGTACAGAGTCAATGTGGAGGCTATATACAGGGGGTACTGGTACAGAGTCAATGTGGAGGCTATATACAGGGGGTACTGGTACAGAGTCAATGTGGAGACTATATACAGGGGGTACTGGTACAGAGTCAATGTGAGACTATATACAGGGGGTACTGGTACAGAGTCAATGTGGAGACTATATACAGGGGCACCGGTACAGAGTCAATGTGGAGGCTATATACAGGGGTACTGGTACAGAGTCAATGTGGAGACTATATACAGGGGGTACTGGTACAGAGTCAATGTGGAGACTATATACAGGGGGTACTGGTACAGAGTCAATGTGGAGACTATATACAGGGGGTACTGGTACAGAGTCAATGTGGAGGCTATATACAGGGGGTACTGGTACAGAGTCAATGTGGAGACTATATACAGGGGGTACTGGTACAGAGTCAATGTGGAGACTATATACAGGGGTACTGGTACAGAGTCAATGTGGAGACTATATACAGGGGGTACCGGTACAGAGTCAATGTGGAGGCTATATACAGGGGGTACTGGTACAGAGTCAATGTGGAGACTATATACAGGGGGTACCGGTACAGAGTCAATGTGGAGGCTATATACAGGGGGTACCGGTACAGAGTCAATGTGGAGACTATATACAGGGGGTACTGGTACAGAGTCAATGTGGAGACTATATACAGGGGGTACTGGTACAGAGTCAATGTGGAGACTATATACAGGGGGTACCGGTACAGAGTCAATGTGGAGACTATATACAGGGGGTACTGGTACAGAGTCAATGTGGAGGCTATATACAGGGGGTACTGGTACAGAGTCAATGTGGAGGCTATATACAGGGGGTACCAGTACAGAGTCAATGTGGAGGCTATATACAGGGGGTACTGGTACAGAGTCAATGTGGAGGCTATATACAGGGGGTACTGGTACAGAGTCAATGTGGAGGCTATATACAGGGGGTACTGGTACAGAGTCAATGGAGACTATATACAGGGGTACCGTACAGAGTCAATGTGGAGACTATATACAGGGGTACTGGTACAGAGTCAATGTGGAGACTATATACAGGGGGTACCGGTACAGAGTCAATGTGGAGGCTATATACAGGGGGTACCTGTACAGAGTCAATGTGGAGACTATATACAGGGGGTACTGGTACAGAGTCAATGTGGAGGCTGTATACAGGGGGGACCAGTACAGAGTCAATGTGGAGACTATATACAGGGGGTACCGGTACAGAGCCAATGTGGAGACTATATACAGGGGGGACCAGTACAGAGTCAATGTGGAGACTATATACAGGGGGTACCGGTACAGAGTCAATGTGGAGACTATATACAGGGGGGACCGGTACAGAGTCAATGTGGAGACTATATACAGGGGGTACCGGTACAGAGTCAATGTGGAGACTATATACAGGGGGACCGGTACAGAGTCAATGTGGAGACTATATACAGGGGGTACTGGTACAGAGTCAGTGTGGAGACTATATACAGGGGGTACCGGTACAGAGTCAATGTGGAGGCTATATACAGGGGGTACCGGTACAGAGTCAATGTGGAGGCTATATACAGGGGGTACCGGCACAGAGTCAATGTGGAGGCTATATACAGGGGGACCGGTACAGAGTCAATGTGGAGGATATATACAGGGGTACCGGTACAGAGTCAATGTGGAGGCTATATACAGGGGGTACCGGTACAGAGTCAATGTGGAGACTATATACAGGGGTACGGTACAGAGTCAATGTGGAGACTATATACAGGGGGTACCGGTACAGAGTCAATGTGGAGGATATATACAGGGGGTACCGGTACAGAGTCAATGTGGAGGATATATACAGGGGGTACCGGTACAGAGTCAATGTGGAGACTATATACAGGGGGTACCGGTACAGAGTCAATGTGGAGACTATATACAGGGGGTACCGGTACAGAGTCAGTGTGGAGGCTATATACAGGGGGTACCGGTACAGAGTCAATGTGGAGGCTGTATACAGGGGGTACCGGTACAGAGTCAATGTGGAGGATATATACAGGGGGTACCGGTACAGAGTCAATGTGGAGACTATATACAGGGGGTACCGGTACAGAGTCAATGTGGAGACTATATACAGGGGGTACCGGTACAGAGTCAGTGTGGAGGCTATATACAGGGGGTACCGGTACAGAGTCAATGTGGAGACTATATACAGGGGGTACCGGTACAGAGTCAATGTGGAGACTATATACAGGGGGTACCGGTACAGAGTCAATGTGGAGACTATATACAGGGGGTACTGGTACAGAGTCAATGTGGAGACTATATACAGGGGGTACCGGTACAGAGTCAATGTGTGGGGGCACCGGTTAGTCGGTAGAGATAAAGTGACTATGCAAGGATAATAAACAGAGTGTAGCAGCAGCGTAAAAGAGGAGTCTGGGTAGCCATTTGATGAGCTGTTCAGGAGTCTTATGGCTTTGGGGTAGAAGCTGTTGAGAAGTCTTTTGGACCTAGACTTGGCGCGCCGGTACTGCTTGCCGTGCGGTAGCAGAGAGAACAGTCTATGATTAACTTTGCTGGAGTATTTGACAATTTTTAGGGCCTTCCTGACACCGCCTGGTATAGAGGTCCTGGATGGCAGGAAGCTTGGCCCCAGTAATCAAATCAAATTGTTATTGGTCACATACACATGCTTAGCACATGTTAATGTGAGTGTAGCTAAATGCTTGTGGTTCTAGTTCCAACAGTTCAGTAATATCTAGCAAGTAATCTAACAAATTCACAACGACTACCTAGTACACACACATATCTAAAGGGATGAATAATAATATGTACATATAAATATATGGATGAGCGATGGCCGTGCAGCATAGGCAAGATGCAGTAGATGGTTTACAATATACGACATTATTAAAGTGGCGTTATTTAAAGTGACTGGTGACACCTTTATTAAATCAATGTATTAAATATATTAAAGCAGCCAGAGATTTTAGTCTGTATGTTGGCAGCAGCCACTCTATGTTAGTGTTGGCTGTTTAACAGTCTGATGGCCTTTGGATTGAAAAACAGCTTATGTCTCTCGGTCCCAGCTTTGATGCACCTGTACTGACTTCACCTTTTGGATGATAGTGGGGTGAACAGGCAGTGGCTTGGGTGGTTGTTGTCCTTGATCTTTTGGCCTTCCTGTGACATCGGGTGCTGTAGGTGTCCTGGAGGGCAGGTAGTTTGCCCCCGGTGATGCGTTGTGCAGAGCCTTGTGGTTGTGGGTGGAGCAGTTGTCGTACCAGGCGGTTATACAGCACGACAGGATGCACTTGATTGTGCATCTGTAAAAGTTTGTGAGTGTTTTAGCTGATAAGACAAATTTCTTCAACCTGTACAGCAAGGAACTTAAAACATTCCACCTTATCCACTACTGTCCCGTTGATATGGATGGGGGGGATGCTCCCTCTGCTGTTTCCACAATCATCTCCTTTGTTTTGTTGATGTTCAGTGTGAGGTTGTTTTCCTGGCACCACACTCAGAGGGCACTCACCTCCTCCCTGTAGGCCATCTCGTCGTTGTTGGTAATCAAGCCTACCACTGTAGTGTCGTCTGCAAACTTGATGATTGAGTTGGAGGTGTGCATGGCCACACAGTCATGAGTGAAAAGGGAGTATAGGAGAGGGCTGAGAACACACCTTTGTGTGGCCCCAGTGTTGATTCCCTCACGTGGAACAAACGTGCGCCTTTTATGGATGAGGAAAACCTTACATAGCCTTATCCCATCTGGACAAGAGGAAAACCTATCAAGCCACAAGGCGAGACCCAAATGCAGACACAGGAGGCAGATGGTTGGAGTCTTACAATGTTTATTAATCAAAAGGGGTAGGCAAGAGAATAGTCGTGGAGAGGCAAAAATGTCAAAAACCAGATCAGAGTCCAGGAAGTACAGTGGCAGACAGGTTCGTGGTCAAGGCAGGCAGAATGGTCAGGCAGGCAGAATGGTCAGGCAGACAGGCTCGTGGTCAAGGCAGGCAGAATGGTCAGGCAGACAGAATGGTCAGGCAGGCAGAATGGTCAGGCAGACAGGCTCATGGTCAAGGCAGGCAGAATGGTCAGGCAGACAGAATGGTCAGGCATGCAGAATGGTCAGGCAGGCAGAAGGGTCAGGCAGGCAGAATGGTCAGGCAGATAGAATGGTCAGGCAGGCAGAATGGTCAGGCAGACAGGCTCATGGTCAAGGCAGGCAGGCAGAATGGTCATGGTCAGACAGAATGGTCAGAATGGTCAGGCAGGCAGAATGGTCAGGCAGACAGAATGGTCAGGCAGGCAGAATGGTCAAGGCAGGCAGAATGGTCAGGCAGACAGAATGGTCAGGCAGGCAGAATGGTCAAGGCAGGCCGAATGGTCAGGCAGACAGAATGGTCAGGCAGGCAGAATGGTCAGGCAGACAGGCTCGTGGTCAAGGCAGGCAGAATGGTCAGGCAGACAGAATGGTCAGGCAGGCAGAATGGTCAGGCAGACAGGCTCATGGTCAAGGCAGGCAGAATGGTCAGGCAGACAGAATGGTCAGGCAGGCAGAATGGTCAGGCAGGCAGAAGGGTCAGGCAGGCAGAATGGTCAGGCAGATAGAATGGTCAGGCAGGCAGAATGGTCAGGCAGACAGGCTCATGGTCAAGGCAGGCAGAATGGTCAGACAGACAGAATGGTCAGGCAGGCAGAATGGTCAGGCAGACAGGATGGTCAGGCAGGCAGAATGGTCAAGGCAGGCAGAATGGTCAGGCAGACAGAATGGTCGGGCAGGCAGAATGGTCAGGCAGACAGAATGGTCAGGCAGACAGAATGGTCAAGGCAGGCAGAATGGTCAGGCAGACAGAATGGTCAAGGCAGGCAGAATGGTCAGGCAGACAGAATGGTCAGGCAGGCAGAATGGTCAGGCAGGCAGAATGGTCAGGCAGGCAGAATGGTCAGGCAGGCAGAATGGTCAGGCAGGCAGAATGGTCAGGCAGACAGAATGGTCAGGCAGGCAGAATGGTCAGGCAGGCAGGGACAAAGTCCAGAAACAGACAAGGGTCAAAACTGGGAGGACTAGAAAAAGGAGAATGAAAAAAGCAGGAGAACGGGAAAACCACTGGTTGACTTGGAAACATACAAGATGAACTGGCACAGAGAGACAGGAAACACAGGGATAAATACACTGGGGAAAACAAGTGACACCTGGAGGGGGTGGAGACAATAACGAGGACAGGTGAAACTGATCAGGGTGTGACAAGGGCAGTGTGATGGCGATTGTGTCATCTGTGGACCTATTGGGGCGGTAAACAAATTGGAGTGGGTCTAGGGTATATCAGGCAGGGTGGAGGTGATATGATCCTTGACTAGTCTCTCAAAGCATGATGACAGAAGTGAGCGCTACGGGGCGATAGTCATTTAGGTCAGTTACCTTAGCTTTCTTGTTAACAGGAACAATGATGGCCATCTTGAAGAATGTGGGAACAGCAAATTGGTATAGGGATTGATTGAATGTGTCAGTAAACACACGAGCCAGCTGGTCTGTGCATGCGCTGAGGACGTGGCTAGGGATGACGTCTGGGCCTGCAGCCTTGCGAGGGTTAACACGTTTAAATGTTTTACTCACGTTGGCCACGGTGAAGGAGAGCCCATAGTCTTATGTAACAGGCCATGTCAGTGTATTGTCCTCAAAGCAAGCAAGGAAGTTGATTCATTTGTCTTGGGAGCTAGTTTCTTTTTGTAATCCGTGATTAACTGTACTCCCTGCCATGAACAGGGAGTACAGGAGGGGTCTGAGCACACACCCCTGAGGGACCCCTGTGTTGAGGATCAGCGTGGCAGATGTGTTGTTTGCCTACCCTTACCACCTGGGGGTGGCCAGTCAGGATGTCCAGGATCCAGTTGCAGAAGGAGGTGTTTAGTCCCAGGGCTCTTAGCTTAATGATGAGCTTTGAGGGCACTACAGTGTTGAACACTGAGCTGTAGTCAATAAATAGCATTCTCACATAGGTGTTCCTTTTGTCCATGTAGGAAAGGGCAGTGTTGAGTGTAATAGAGATTGCATCATCTGTGGATCTGCGGTATGCAAATTGAAGTGGGTCTAGGGATAATGGTGTTGATGTGAGCCAAGAACGTCATCGATGCACTTATTGATGAAGCCAGTGACTGATGTGGTGTACTCCTCAATGTCATCGGAAGAATCCCGGAACATTTTCCAGTCTGTACTAGCAATATAGTCCTGTAGCTTAGCATCTGCTTCACTGAACACCTTTTTATTGACCGAGTCACTGATGCTTCCTGATTTAGTTTTTGCTTGTAAGCAGGAATCAGGAGGTTCACATTATGGTCAGATTTGTCAAATGGAGGGCGAGGGGGAGCTTTGTATGCATCTCTGTGTGTGGAGTAAAGGTGGTCTAGAGTTTTTTCCCTCTGGTTGCACATTTGGCGAGCAAAACCTTGAGACTTCCTTAGATTTCGTGCACTATCTGGTTACAAATATACATAGACCGCAACTCGTCTTACCAGAGGCCGCTTTCTATCCTGCCAAAAAAGCGTTAAACCCACCAGCTGAATGTTATTTATGTTGTCGTTCAGTGACAACTTGGTGACATAAGATATTACAGTTTTTAATGTCCCGTTGGTAGGATATACGTGATCGTAGTTCGTCTATTTTATTATCCCTTGATAGCAAGTTGGCTAATAGGACAGATGGTAAAGGGAGATTACCTACTCACCTTCGTCTCTTTACAGGGCACCCAGACCTTCGTCCCCGATATCTCTGTCTCTTTCTCCTGCGAATGACGGGAATGAGGGCCTTGTCGGACATCTGAAGTAAATCCTTCCCGTCCGACTCCTTAAATAAAAAGTATTCCTCCAGTGTGGGGTGAGTAATTGTTGTCCTGATATCTAGAATCTCTTTCGGTCATAAGAAAGGGTGGCAGAAACATTTTGTACAAAATAAGTTACAAATAAAAAGACTAGTTCAAGACTAGTCATTCAACTGAGACTGCTCTTCTCTGTATCACGGAGGCGCTCCGCACTGCTAAAGCTAACTCTCTCTCCTCTGCTCTCATCCTTCTAGACCTATCGGCTGCCTTCGATACTGTGAACCATCAGATCCTCCTCTCCACCCTCTCCGAGTTGGGAATCTCCGGCGCGGCCCACGCTTGGATTGCGTCCTACCTGACAGGTCGCTCCTACCAGGTGGCGTGGCGAGAATCCGTCTCCACACCACGTGCTCTCACCACTGGTGTCCCCCAGGGCTCTGTTCTAGGCCCTCTCCTATTCTCGCTATACACCAAGTCACTTGGCTCTGTCATAACCTCACATGGTCTCTCCTATCATCAGACGACACACAATTAATCTTCTCCTTTCCCCCTTCTGATGACCAGGTGGCGAATTGCATCTCTGCATGTCTGGCAGACATATCAGTGTGGATGACGGATCACCACCTCAAGCTGAACCTCGGCAAGACGGAGCTGCTCTTCCTCCCGGGGAAGGACTGCCCGTTCCATGATCTCGCCATCACGGTTGACAACTCCAGTGTGTCCTCCTCCCAGAGCGCTAAGAACCTTGGCGTGATCCTGGACAACACCCTGTCGTTCTCAACTAACATCAAGGCGATGGCCCGTTCCTGTAGGTTCATGCTCTACAACATCCGCAGAGTACGACCCTGCCTCACACAGGAAGCGGCGCAGGTCCTAATCCAGGCACTTGTCATCTCCCGTCTGGATTACTGCAACTCGCTGTTGGCTGGGCTCCCTGCCTGTGCCATTAAACCCCTACAACTCATCCAGAACGCCGCAGCCCGTCTGGTGTTCAACCTTCCCAAGTTCTCTCACGTCACCCCGCTCCTCCGCTCTCTCCACTGGCTTCCAGTTGAAGCTCACATCCGCTACAAGACCATGGTGCTTGCCTACGGAGCTGTGAGGGGAACGGCACCTCAGTACCTCCAGGCTCTGATCAGGCCCTACACCCAAACAAGGGCACTGCGTTCATCCACCTCTGGCCTGCTCGCCTCCCTACCACTGAGGAAGTACAGTTCCCGCTCAGCCCAGTCAAAACTGTTCGCTGCTCTGGCCCCCCCAATGGTGGAACAAACTCCCTCACGACGCCAGGACAGCGGAGTCAATCACCACCTTCCGGAGACACCTGAAACCCCACCTCTTTAAGGAATACCTAGGATAGGATAAAGTAATCCCTCTCCCCCCCCCTTAAAAGATTTAGATGCACTACTGTTCCACTGGATGTCATAAGGTGAATGCACCAATTTGTAAGTCGCTCTGGATAAGAGCGTCTGCTAAATGACTTAAATGTAAATGTAAATGTAAATAACGATAAAAAAACATACAGAATAGCACAGTTGGTTAGGGGATCCTAAAACGGCAGTCATCTCCTCCAGCACTATTATGTCTTCAGACTTAGTTCACATGATGTTGTGTTACAGCCTGAATTCAAAATGGATTACATTTATTTATTTTCTTACCCATCTACAAACAATACCCGATAATGGCAAAGTGAAAATATATTTTCAGATTTTTTGCACATTTATTTATCATGAAATACATGAATATCTATTTTACCTAAGTATTCACACCTAATACTTTGTAGAAGCATCTTTGGCAGTGATTACAGCTGTGATATTTTTGGGTAAGTCTCTTTTTCAAGTAGATTTAAGTCAAAACTGTAACTCGGCCACTGTCTTCATTCACTATCTTCTTGGCAAGCAACTCCAGTGCAAATTTGGCCTTGTGTTTTCTAGTGGGGAAAGGAGGTTGGCAGTGTCTGGAATCATTCTCATGCTCCCTTTTATCTTAACCTATAGCCTCACTCTCCTCTCCGTGAGCTTGTCCAGGATTGGTTGTATTTAGAATTGGTTGTATCTAAATGACCATTTGATATATGCCTGTTGATATGGAGGATTGGTTTATGGTTCTGGGGTTTGAGTAAGGAGACAAAGCTGAACGATTTATTATGTCTATGCTGTCTGACTATGTGTGGTCTTTGCTATTAAAGGATCTCAGTTGCAATGTAGAAGGGGCTCTCAGAGAATTCACTGAGAGACACTGAATTACCTGCGAGTCACAGGATTGTGATAGAGCTGATATAATTAAAGATGGACTTTGATAACTAACTCTGACTTGTGTGTGTGGTTTGCTCCCATGATTTGGATAGGATAGGATAAAGTAATCCTTCTCTCCCCCCCTTAAAAGACCTAGATGCACTATTGTAAAGTGGCTGTTCCACTGGATGTCATAAGGTGAAAGCACCAATTTGTAAGTCGCTCTGGATAAGAGCGTCTGCTAAATGACTTAAATTAAATGTAAAATGTAATTTGGTAAATAGAGGAAATTTCCACGACATGATCCAGAGGAGGAATGAAAGAAGGTCATGTGGTCTGATGAGACAAAAATAGAGCTTTTTGGTCTAAACTCCACTCGCCGTGTTTGGAGGAAGAAGAAGGATGAGTACAACCCCAAGGACACCATCCCAACCGTGAAGCATATAGGTTGAAACATCATTCTTTGGGGATGCTTTTCTGCAAAGGGGACAGGACGACTGCACCGTATTGAGGGGAGGATGGATGGGGCCATGTATCGCGAGATCTTTGCTAACAACCTCCTTCCCTCAGTAAGAGCATTGAAGATAGGTCGTGGCTGGGTCTTCCAGCATGGCAACGACCCGAAACACACAGCCAGGGCAACTAAGGAGTGGCTCCGTAAGAAGCATCTCAAGGTCCTGGAGTGGCCTAGCCAGTCTCCAGACCTGAACCCAATAGAACATCTTTGGAGCGAGCTGAAAGTCTGTATTGCCCAGCGAAGGTCTGTATGGAGGAGTGGGCCAAAATCCCTGCTGCAGTGTGCGCAAACCTGGTCAAGAACTACAGGAAACGTATGATCTCTGTAATTGCAATCAAAGGTTTCTGTACCAAATATTAGGTTCTGCTTTTCTGATGTATCAAATACTTATGTCATGCAATAAAATGCAAATTAATTACTTAAAAATCATACAATGTGATTTTCTGGATTTTTGTTTTACATTCAGTCTCTCACAGTTGAAGTGTACCTATGCTAAAAAAAATGTAAGACCTCTACATCCTTTGTAAGTAGGAAAACCTGCAAAATCGGCAGTGTATCAAATACTTGTTCTCCCCACTGTATATGAATATATATATTTACCCCAAAAATATATGTGGGATTGGAAATGATGCAAACAAATTACATTGATGGAAGCAACATTCTTTCCGCAATATTAAGCTGATCTACCTGATGGAGACATTGGACAGTCTGGTGTAGATGGAGATATTGGACAGTCTGGTGTAGATGGAGACATTAGTCAGTCTGGTGTAATGGAGACATTAGACAGTCTGGTGTAGATGGAGACATTAGTCAGTCTGGTGTAATGGAGACATTAGACAGTATGTGGTGTAGATAGAGACATTAGACAGTATGTGGTGTAGAGGGAGACATTAGACAGTATGTGGTGTAGATGGAGACATTAGACAGTCTGTGGTGTAGAGGGAGACATTAGACAGTATGTGGTGTAGAGGGAGACATTAGACAGTATGTGGTGTAGAGGGAGACATTAGACAGTCTGTGGTGTAGAGGGAGACATTAGACAGTATGTGGTGTAGAGGGAGACATTAGTCAGTATGTGGTGTAGAGGGAGACATTAGACAGTATGTGGTGTAGAGGGAGACATTAGTCAGTATGTGGTGTAGAGGGAGACATTAGACAGTATGTGGTGTAGATGGAGACATTAGACAGTATGTGGTGTAGAGGAGACATTAGACAGTATGTGGTAGAGACATTAGACAGTATGTGGTGTAGAGGAGACATTAGACAGTATGTGGTGTAGAGGGAGACATTAGACAGTATGTGGTGTAGATGGAGACATTAGACAGTATGTGGTGTAGAGGGAGACATTAGACAGTATGTGGTGTAGAGGGAGACATTAGACAGTATGTGGTGTAGAGGGAGACATTAGACAGTATGTGGTGTAGAGGGAGACATTAGACAGTATGTGGTGTAGAGGGAGACATTAGACAGTATGTGGTGTAGAGGGAGACATTAGACAGTATGTGGTGTAGAGGGAGACATTAGACAGTATGTGGTGTAGATAGAGACATTAGACAGTATGTGGTGTAGAGGGAGACATTAGACAGTATGTGGTGTAGAGGGAGACATTAGACAGTATGTGGTGTAGATAGAGACATTAGACAGTATGTGGTGTAGAGGGAGACATTAGACAGTATGTGGTGTAGATGGAGACATTAGACAGTATGTGGTGTAGAGGGAGACATTAGACAGTATGTGGTGTAGAGGGAGACATTAGACAGTATGTGGTGTAGAGGGAGACATTAGACAGTATGTGGTGTAGAGGGAGACATTAGACAGTATGTGGTGTAGAGGGAGACATTAGACAGTATGTGGTGTAGAGGGAGACATTAGACAGTCTGGTGTAGAGGGAGACATTAGACAGTATGTGGTGTAGAGGGAGACATTAGACAGTATGTGAGACATTAGACAGTATGTGGTGTAGAGGGAGACATTAGACAGATGTGGTGGAGACATTAGTCAGTATGTGGTGTAGAGGGAGACATTAGACATATGTGTGTAGATAGGAGACATTAGACAGTATGTGGTGTAGAGGGAGACATTAGACAGTATGTGGTGTAGAGGGAGACATTAGTCAGTATGTGGTGTAGAGGGAGACATTAGACAGTCTGTGGTGAGGGAGACATTAGTCAGTATGTGGTGTAGAGGGAGACATTAGACAGTATGTGGTGTAGAGGGAGACATTAGACAGTATGTGGTGTAGAGGGAGACATTAGACAGTATAGAGGGAGACATTAGACAGTGTGTGAGGGAGACATTAGACAGTATGTGGTGTAGAGGGAGACATTAGACAGTATGTGGTGTAGAGGAGACATTAGACAGTATGTGGTGTAGAGGGAGACATTAGACAGTATGTGGTAGAGGGAGACATTAGACAGATGTGGTGTAGAGGAGACATTAGACAGAGACATTAGACAGTATGTGGTGTAGAGGGAGACATTAGACAGTATGTGGTGTAGAGAGGAGACATTAGACAGTATGTGGTGTAGAGGGAGACATTAGACAGTATGTGGTGTAGATGGAGACATTAGACAGTATGTGGTGTAGAGGGAGACATTAGACAGTATGTGGTGTAGAGAGAGACATTAGACAGTATGTGGTGTAGAGGGAGACATTAGACAGTATGTGGTGTAGAGGGAGACATTAGACAGTATGTGGTGTAGACAGATAGAGGGAGACATTAGTCAGTATGTGGTGACAGATAGAGGAGACATTAGACAGTATGTGTAGAGGGACATTAGACAGTAGAGGAGAGACATTAGACAGTATGTAGAGGAGACATTGACAGTATGTGGTGTAGAGGAGACATTAGATAGAGACATTAGACAGTATGTGGTGTAGAGGAGACATTAGACAGTATGTGGTGTAGAGGGAGACATTAGACAGTATGTGAGACATTGACAGTATGTGGTGTAGAGGGAGACATTAGACAGTATGTGGTGTAGAGGAGACATTAGACAGTATGTGGTGTAGAGGGAGACATTAGACAGTATGTGGTGTAGAGGGAGACATTAGACAGTATGTGGTGTAGAGGGAGACATTAGACAGTATGTGGTGTAGAGGGAGACATTAGACAGTATGTGGTGTAGAGGGAGACATTAGACAGTCTGGTGTAGAGGGAGACATTAGACAGTATGTGGTGTAGAGGGAGACATTAGACAGTCTGTGGTGTAGAGGGAGACATTAGACAGTCTGTGGTAGAGGAGACACACAGTATGTGGTGTAGAGGAGACATTAGTCAGTATGTGGTGTAGAGGGAGACATTAGACAGTCTGTGGTGTAGAGGAGACATTAGTCAGTATGTGGTGTAGAGAGAGGGAGACATTAGGTGTAGAGGGAGACATTAGTCAGTATGTGGTGTAGAGGGAGACATTAGACAGTATGTGGTGTAGAGGGAGACATTAGTCAGTATGTGGTGTAGAGGGAGACATTAGACAGTATGTGGTGTAGAGGGAGACATTAGACAGTATGTGGTGTAGAGGGAGACATTAGACAGTATGTGGTGTAGAGGAGACATTAGACAGTATGTGGTGTAGAGGGAGACATTAGACAGTATGTGGTGTAGAGGAGACATTAGACAGTATGTGGTGTAGAGGAGACATTAGACAGTATGTGGTGTAGAGGGAGACATTAGACAGTAGTATGTGGTGTAGAGGGAGACATTAGAGGAGACATTAGACAGTATGTGGTGTAGATAGAGACATTAGACAGTATGTGGTGTAGAGGGAGACATTAGACAGTATGTGGTGTAGACATTAGACAGAGGGAGACATTAGTCAGTATGTGGTGTAGAGGAGACATTAGACAGTATGTGAGTGTAGATAGAGACATTAGACAGTATGTGGTGTAGAGGGAGACATTAGACAGTATGTGGTGTAGACAGTCTGGTGAGGGAGACATTAGACAGTATGTGGTGTAGAGGGAGACATTAGACAGTATGTGGTGTAGAGGGAGACATTAGACAGTATGTGGTGTAGAGGGAGACATTAGACAGTATGTGGTGTAGAGGGAGACATTAGACAGTATGTGGTGTAGAGGGAGACATTAGACAGTATGTGGTGTAGAGGGAGACATTAGTCAGTATGTGGTGTAGATAGAGACATTAGACAGTATGTGGTGTAGATAGAGACATTAGACAGTATGTGGTGTAGAGGGAGACATTAGACAGTATGTGGTGTAGAGGGAGACATTAGACAGTATGTGGTGTAGAGGGAGACATTAGACAGTATGTGGTGTAGAGGGAGACATTAGACAGTATGTGGTGTAGAGGGAGACATTAGACAGTATGTGGTGTAGAGGGAGACATTAGACAGTAGGTGGAGACATTAGACAGTATGTGGTGTAGAGGGAGACATTAGACAGTATGTGGTGTAGAGGAGACATTAGACAGTATGTGGTGTAGGGAGACATTAGACAGTATGTGGTGTAGAGGGAGACATTAGACAGTATGTGGTGTAGAGGGAGACATTAGTCAGTATGTGAGTGTCAGTATGTAGGGAGACATTAGACAGTATGTGGTGTAGAGGAGACATTAGACAGTATGTGGTGTAGAGGAGACATTATCAGTGTGGTGTAGAGGGAGACATTAGACAGTATGTGGTGTAGAGGGAGACATTAGACAGTATGTGGTGTAGAGGGAGACATTAGTCAGTATGTGGTGTAGAGGAGACATTAGTCAGTATGTGGTGTAGAGGAGACATTAGACAGTATGTGGTGTAGAGGGAGACATTAGACAGTGTGGTGTAGAGTCAGTAGACATTAGTCAGTATGTAGAGGGAGACATTGACAGGAGACATTAGACAGTATGTGGTGTAGATAGAGACATTAGACAGTATGTGGTGTAGAGGAGACATTAGACAGTATGTGGTGTAGAGGGAGACATTAGACAGTATGTGGAGACATTGACAGTAGGAGACAGACATTACAGTATGTGGTGTAGAGGGAGACATTAGTCAGTATGTGGTGTAGAGGGAGACATTAGTCAGTATGTGGTGTAGAGGGAGACATTAGACAGTATGTGGTGTAGATAGAGACATTAGACAGTATGTGGTGTAGAGGGAGACATTAGACAGTATGTGGTGTAGATAGGAGACATTAGACAGTATGTGGTGTAGAGGGAGACATTAGTCAGTATGTGGTGTAGAGGAGACATTAGACAGTATGTGGTGTAGAGGGAGACATTAGACAGTATGTAGGGAGACATTAGACAGTATGTGGTGTAGAGGAGACATTAGTCAGTATGTGGTGTAGAGAGACATTAGACATTAGACAGTCTGTGGTGTAGAGGGAGACATTAGACAGTATGTGGTGTAGATGTGGGGAGACATTAGACAGTATGTGGTGTAGAGGGAGAGACATTAGACAGTATGTGGTGTAGAGGGAGACATTAGACAGTATGTGGTGTAGAGGGAGACATTAGACAGTATGTGGTGTAGAGGAGACATTAGACAGTATGTGGTGTAGATGGAGACATTAGACAGTATGTGGTGTAGAGGGAGACATTAGACAGTATGTGGTGTAGAGGGAGACATTAGACAGTATGTGGTGTAGAGGGAGACATTAGACAGTATGTGGTGTAGAGGGAGACATTAGACAGTCTGTGGTGTAGAGGGAGACATTAGACAGTATGTGGTGTAGAGGGAGACATTAGTCAGTATGTGGTGTAGAGGGAGACATTAGACAGTATGTGGTGTAGAGGGAGACATTAGACAGTATGTGGTGTAGAGGGAGACATTAGACAGTATGTGGTGTAGAGGGAGACATTAGACAGTATGTGGTGTAGAGGGAGACATTAGACAGTATGTGGTGGTAGACAGTATGTGGTGTAGAGGGAGACATTAGTCAGTATGTGGTGTAGAGGGTAGAGGGAGACAGACATAGACAGTATGTGGTGTAGAGGGACATTAGACAGTATTAGACAGTATGTGGTGTAGACAGTATGTGGTGTAGAGGGAGACATTAGACAGTATGTGGTGTAGAGGGAGACATTAGACAGTATTAGATGTGGTGGGAGACAGTATGTGGTGTAGAGGGAGACATTAGACAGTATGTGGTGTAGAGGGAGACATTAGACAGTATGTGGTGTAGAGGGAGACATTAGACAGTATGTGGTGTAGAGGGAGACATTAGACAGTATGTGGTGTAGAGGGAGACAGTAGTCAGTATGTGGTGTAGAGGGAGACATTAGACAGTATGTGGTGTAGTGGTGTAGAATTTGACATTTGAGAAACACGTCTAATTCTGTCTTAAGAACTAGTTGACTTATGACCAGGGCCCATAGGGCAAAAGGAGTGCACTATATAGGGAATAGGGTACAATATGGTGCCATTTTGAATACGTCTATCGACATTTCAAGGGGAGACAGACAAGACATATTTTGCATTCGCTATGAATGTCATACAATCTGTGATGTTATCCAATAGGAAAAGTACTTTGTATGTGTGTGTGTCATGAATTATTTTTTTTTTCACCTTTATTTTACCAGGTAGGCTAGTTGAGAACAAGTTCTCATTTACAACTGTGACCTGGCCAAGATAAAGCATAGCAGTGTGAACAGACAGCAACACAGAGTTACATATGGAGTAAACAATAAACAAGTCAATAACACAGTAGAAAAAAATAAAAAAAATAAAAAAAGGAGTCTATATACATTGTGTGCAAAAGGCATGAGGAGGTAGGCGAATAATTACAATTTTAGCAGATTCGCACTGGAGTGATACATGATCAGATGGTCATGTGCAGGTAGAGATACTGGTGTGCAAAAGAGCAGAAAAGTAAATAAATAAAAACAGTTTGGGGGTGAGGTAGGTAAATTGGGTGGGCTATTTACCAATGAACTACTGTATGTACAGCTGCAGCGATCGGTTAGCTGCTCAGATAGCAGATGTTTAAAGTTGGTGAGGGAGATAAAAGTCTCCAACTTCAACAATTTATGCAATTCGTTCCAGTCACAGGCAGCAGAGAACTGGAAGGAAAGGCGGCCAAATGAGGTGTTGGCTTTAGGGATGATCAGTGAGATACACCTGCTGGAGCACGTGCTACGGGTGGGTGTTGCCATCGTGACCAGTGAACTGAGATAAGGCGGAGCTTTACCTAGCATGGACTTGTAGATAACCTGGAGCCAGTGGGACTGGCGACGAATATGTAGCGAGGGCCAGCCGACTAGAGCATACAGTTCGCAGTGTTGGGTGGTATAAGGTGCTTTAGTAACAAAACGGATGGCACTGTGATAAACTGCATCCAGTTTGCTGAGTAGAGTATTGGAAGCCGTTTTGTAGATGACATCGCCAAAGTCGAGGATCGGGAGGATAGTCAGTTTTACTAGGGTAAGTTTGGCGGCGTGAGTGAAGGAGGCTTTGTTGCGAAATAGAAAGCCGATTCTAGATTTGATTTTGGATTGGAGATGTTTGATATGAGTCTGGAAGGAGAGTTTACAGTCTAGCCAGACACCTAGGTACTTATAGATGTCCACATATTCTAGGTCGGAACCATCCAGGGTGGTGATGCTAGTCGGGCGTGCGGGTGCAGGCAGCGAATGTTTGAAAAGCATGCATTTGACTTTACTAGCGTTTAAGAGCAGTTGGAGGCCACGGAGGGAGTGTTGTATGGCGTTGAAGCTCATTTGGAGGTTAGATAGTACAGTGTCCAAGGAAGGGCCAGAAGTATACAGAATGGACAGAGTCGAAAGCCTTGGCCAGGTCGATGAAGACGGCTGCACAGTACAGTATTTTATCGATGGCGGTTATGATATCGTTTAGTACCTTGAGCGTGGTTGAGGTGCACCCGTGACCGGCTCGGAAACCAGATTGCACAGCGGAGAAGGTACGGTGGGATTTGAAATGGTCAGTGATCTGTTTGTTGACTTGGCTTTCAAAGACCTTAGTTGGGCAGGGCAGGATGGATATAGGTCTGTAACAGTTTGGGTCCACGGTGTCTCCCCCTTTGAAGAGGGGATGACCGCGGCAGCTTTCCAGTCCTTGGGGATCTCTGGAAAATATGAAAGAAAGGTTGAACAGGCTGGCAATAGGGGTTGCGACAATGGCGGCGGATAGTTTCAGAAATAAAGGGTCCAGATTATCAAGCCCAGCTGATTGGTACGGGTCCAGGTTTTGCAGCTCTTTCAGAACATCTGCTATCTGGATTTGGGTAAAGAAGAAGCAGGGGAGGCTTGGGCGAGTAGCTGTGGGGGGGTGGAGCTGTTGGCCGAGGTTGGAATAGCCAGGAGGAAGGCATGGCCAGCCGTTGAGAAATGCTTGTTGAAGTTTTCGATTATCATGGATTTATCGGTGGTGACCGTGTTACCTAGCCTCAGTGCAGTGGGCAGCTGGGAGGAGGTGCTCTTGTTCTCCATGGACTTTAAAGTGTCCCAGAACTTTTTGGAGTTAGAGCTACAGGATGCAAATTTCTGCTTGAAAAAGCTGGCCTTTGCTTTCCTGACTGACTGCGTGTATTGATTCCTAATTTCCCTGAACAGTTGCATATCGCGGGGACTATTCGATGCTATTGCAGTCCGCCACAGAATGTTTTTGTGCTGATCGAGGGCAGTCAGGTCTGGAGTGAACCAGGGGCTATATCTGTTCTTAGTTCTGCATTTTTTGAACGGAGCACGCTTATCTGTGATGGTGAGGAAGTTACTTTTAAAGAATGACCAGGCATCGTCAACTGACGTGATGAGGTCAATATCCTTCCAGGATACCCGGGCCAGATCGATTAGAAGGGCCTGCTCGCAGAAGTGTTTTGGGGAGTGTTTGACAGTGATTAGGGGTGGTCGTTTGACTGCGGACCCGTAGCGGATACAGGCAATTAGGCAGTGATCACTGAGATCCTGATTGAAGACAGCGGAGGTGTATTTGGAGGGCCAGTTGGTCAGGATAACGTCTATGAGGGTGCCCTTGTTTACAGATTTAGGGTTGTACCTGGTGGGTTTGGGTTCTTTGATGATTTGTGTGAGATTGAGGGCATCTAGCATAGATTGTAGGACTGCCAGGGTGTTAAGCATATCCCAGTTTAGGTCACCTAACAGAACAAACTCTGAAGCTAGATGGGGGGCGATCAATTCACAAATGGTGTCCAGGGCACAGCTGGGAGCTGAGGGGGGTCGGTAGCAACAGTGAGAGACTTATTTCTGGAGAGATTAATTTTTAAAATTAGAGGTTCGAACTGTTTGGGTATAGACCTGGAAAGTTTGACATTACTTTTCAGGCTATCTCTGCAGTAGACTGCAACTCCTCCCCCTTTGGAAGTTCTATCTTGATGGAAAATGTTATAGTTGGGTATGGAAATCTCAGCATTTTTGGTGGCCTTCCTAAGCCAGGATTCAGACACAGCAAGGATATCAGGGTTGGCAGAGTGTGCTAAAGCAGTGAGTAAAACAAACTTAGGGAGGAGGCTTCTGATGTTGACATGCATGAAACCAAGGCTTTTTCGACCACAGAGGTCAACAAATGAGGGTGCCTGGGGACATGCAGGGCCTGGGTTTACCTCCACATCACCCGCGGAACAGAGGAGGAGTAGGATGAGGGTGCGGCTAAAGGCTATCAAAACTGGTCGCCTAGAGCGTAGAATATATTCAGGGCATAATGCGCAGACAGGGGTATGGTGGGGTGCGGGTACAGCGGAGGTAAGCCCAGGCACTGGGTGATGATAAGAGAGGTTGTGTCTCTGGACATGCTGGTTGTAATGGGTGAGGTCACTGCATGTGTGGGAGGTGGGACAAAGGAGGTATCAGAGGTATGAAGAGTGGAACTAGGGGCTCCATTGTAAACTAAAACAATGATAACTAACCTGATCAACAGTATACAAGGCATATTGACATTTGAGAGAGACATACAGTGAGGCATACAGTAATAAAGTAATCACAGGTGTTGTTTGGGAGAGCTAGCTAAAACAACAGCTAATCAGCTAACACAACAACAGCTAAACAGCTAACACAACAACAGCTAATCAGCTTACACAACAACAGCTAACACAACAACAGCTAAACAGCTAACACAACAACAGCTAATCAGCTTACACAACAACAGCTAAACAGCTAACACAACAACAGCTAATCAGCTTACACAACAACAGCTAATCAGCTAACACAACAACAGCTAAACAGCTAACACAACAACAGCTAATCAGCTAACACAACAACAGCAGGTAAAATGGTGACATAATTTAAGGTCTTGAAAGTTGTCTAAATCTGTTGCAGTGTTTCCTGACCCTTTGCTTGGGGACTAATAACTGTTTCACATGTTGTAATAACTAATATTAAATCAGGTGAAATGGTTAGTGGTCCCGTTTGTATAGAGTTAGGAAACATAATTATTATATTTATATTTTTTATTCATATGCTCAATCTAGCCAAACTCGCCATTCCACACAGAGTATGCTGCCACCATGAGCCCAGTCGCAAAGGCCATCAACATCCTGCAGGCTGAAACCGATGTCCAGATGGGTTGGCTACTACCAACTATCAACCTGCTGATCACAAAACTTGACCCAATGTAAGCCTCTGGTGGATGCGCAATAACTGGGACTGAAGATGCGCTTCAGCCACATGTTTCACGACCCTGAGCTGATAGCAGCTGCAATCCTTCTCCCCAAATTGAAAACAACATGGACAGAGGATGACGTCACCATCAGAATGGGTAAGATAACGTGGTTAATTAACGCTATTTTATTATTCAACTGTGTATAGTGTACATTTTTAACCCTTCCTAGATTTGAGAACCACCCACTTAAACTACAATCCTGACTTTGTGGTTCAGTCCAATGGGTAGCCCGGATGTTTGGTTTATATACAGTAGATTGGGGATGGGTTAATGTAGGCTCATAACTGCATGATTTCTATTGTCATCTTCCTTGTATTTCAGGAATGCACTACATCAAGGACCAGCTGGAAGAACCCTTGCTACAGCTAGGTGATGATGGCATCAGTTCAGAAAAGCTCAAAACAAATACAAGGTCTGGCTGTTTTGCTTTTTGGATTTACGGCTCTTACATTTCATACTTTTACATTTGATACTTAAATCCATCCACCACTACTTAATATAAAGAATTTATTGTATGACATTTACTTTTACTTTTTGACCTTCATGATGATTAAGTACTTTTTACACCACTGTACAAACAGTTGATGTCAGAAGTTTACATACACCTTAGCTAAATACATTTAAACTCAGTTTTGTACAATTCCTGACATACACCTAGTAAAAATTCCCTGTCTGTCAGTTAGGATCACCACTTTATTTTAAGAATGTGAAATGTCAGAATAATAGTAGAGAGTGATTTATTTCAGCTTTTATTTCTTTCATCACATTCCCAGTGGGTCAGATGTTTACATACACTCAATTAGTATTTGGTAATAACTTGGGTCAAACGTTTTGGGTAATCTTCCACAAGCTTCCCACAATAAATTGGGTGAATTTTGACCCATTCCTCCTGACAGAGCTGGTGTAACTGAGTCAGGTTTGTAGGCCTCCTTGCTCGCAAACACTTTTTCAGTTCTGCCCACAAAATGTCTATAGGATTGAGGTCAGGGCTTTGTGATGGCCACTCCAATACCTTGACTTTGTTGTACTTAAGCCATTTTGCCACAACTTTGGAAGTATGCTTGGGGTCATTGTCTATTTGGAAGACCCATTTGTGACCAAGCTTTAACTTCCTGACGTCTTGAGATGTTGTGTCAATATATCCACATCATTTTGCCTCCTTATGAAGCCATCTATTTTGTGATGTGCACCAGTCCCTCCTGCAGCAAAGCACTCCCACAACATGATGCTGCCACCCCCGTGCTTCACGGTTGGGATAGTGTTCTTCGGCTTGCAAGCCTCCCCCTTTTACCTCCAAACATAATGATGGTCATTATGGCCAAACAGTTCTATTTTTGTTTCATCAGACCAGAGGACATTTCTCCAAAAAGTACAATCTTTGTCCCCATGTGCAGTTGCAAACCGTAGTCTGGCTTTTTTATGCCGGTTTTGGAGCAGTGGCTTCTTCCTTGCTGAGCGGCCTTTCAGGTTATGTCGATATAGGACTCGGTTTACTGTGGATATAGATACTTTTCTACCTGTTTCCTCCAGCATCTTCACAAGGTCCTTTGCTGTTGTTCTGGGATTGATTTGCACTTTTTGCACCAAAGTATGTTAATCTCTAGGAGACAGAACGTGTCTCCTTCCTGAGGGGTATGACGGCTGCCTGGTCCCATGGTACTTATACTTGCGTACTATTTTTTGTACAGATGAACGTGGTAACTTCAGGCATTTGGAAATTGCTCCCAAGGATGAACCAGAGGTCTTGGCTGATTTCTTTTGATTTTCCCATGATGTCAAGCAAAGAGACACTGAGTTTTAAGGTAGGCCTTGAAATACATCTATAGGTAAACCTCCAATTGACTCAAATTATGTAAATTAGCCTATCAAAGGTTCTAAAGCCATTACACTTTCTGGCAGTTTCCAAGCTGTTCAAAGGCAGTCACTGTGTGCATGTAAACTTCTGACCCACTGGAATTGTGATACAGTGTGAATTATAAATGAAATAATCTGTCTGTAAACAATTGTTGGAAAAAGTACTTGTGTCATGCACAAGTAGATGTCCTAACTGATTTGCCAAAACTATAGTTTTTTAACAAGAGATTTGTGGATTGGTTGAAAAACAGCTTTTAATGAATCCAACCTAAGTGAATGTAAACTTCCGACTTCAACTGTACCTATGTGAGAGTGGATTCTCGGCCCTCACTAGCATGAAACTAAATACAGGCACAGACTGTGTGTGGAAAATGATTGAAGACTGAGACTCTCTCCAATACAACCCAACATTACAGAGTTATGTGCATCCTTTCAAACACACCCTTCACATTAACCTGTGTTGAGTTATTCCCAGTTTTCGAAGAAGAAATAAAGCTTTATATGTAAGATGGTTAAATGAAGAGCAAAACTATTAATTATTATTATTCTATTATTTGTGCCCTGGTCCTATAGGAGCTCTTTGTCACTTCCCAATGAGCCGGGTTGTGACAAAAACACACTCATTCTTCTGTTTAATAAATGTATCGTATAGTGTGTGTGTGGGAGGCTTACAATGATGGTAAAAAAAACACATTTGAGTGTGTGCTGACCCTGGTGCTAGACGGGGTACAGCTGGAGGTTGAATGTTTGAAGGGGTACAAGACAACAAAAACTTTGGAAACCGCTGGCTTAATATAAGGAACTTGAAATGATTTATGCTTATATTTTAACTTTTCATACTTAAGTACATTTTAGCAATTCCATTTACTTTTGACACTAACGTTTATTTAAAACCAAATACTTTTAGACTTTTACTCATGTAGTATTTTACTGTGAGACTGATTACCTCTCCCTGCATTGTACTTGATAGAATGAAGAGGTAAACAGGAGTGAAGAAGAAGTTCAATGTAAAAGTGTCAAATGCAGAAAAGACTGATAGATAGAGGATAAATGTTGACTTCATGACACATAAGATTGATACCGTGAAGACAAAGTGAAATGAATAAGTTATATGTACAGATGTAGGATCTTCATTTGACCAGAATTAATATAATTGTGTGTTAGTGCGAGTTTTGTGTGAATTTATGTGAATCTCGAACTTCATCTGCATTGTCAGCAACAATAGTGTGATCAAATGAAATTCGTACATCTGTAAAAAAAAAAAAATACAAAAAAATATATATATATATATGATTTACAATGACAGCCTACCAGGGAACAGTGGGTTAACTGCCTGGTTCAGGGGCAGAATGACAGATTTTTACCTTGTCGGCTTGGGGATTCAATCCAGTAACCTTTTGATTACTGGCCCAATGCTCTAACCACTATCTGCTGCCCCAGGTAAGGGGAGAACAGAAGTGAACAGCAGTGAAGAAAATAAGGGGAAAGAAGGCTATGGATAAATGTTGTCCGCACCACCAATACGTTTCCTGTCAGAGATCACACATCTGTATGTATCATTGTTGTCTTCATGATGCATATGTCTCCTCTAACGGAGCGTTACAGTGGTTAACGGCCTGTAAATGGTCTGAATTTAGCGGCATGTGCACGCAAGCACAAAGCCAGCACACACACACAGACACATAGAGGAACATACACAGAGACACACGTACACTAAATTATGATACTTTATGTGTACATGCCTACCTGCAACCTCTTCCCCGCCTTAGCTAAACCCCTCCCCCTCTAGCGAAACCTCTTTCCCCTCTAGCTCCTTCCCCCTCTAGCTAAACCCCTTCTCCCTCTAGCTAAACCCCTTCCCCCTCTAGCTCCTCCCCTCTAACTAAACCCCTCCCCCCTTCCCCCTCTAGCACCTTCCCCCTCTAGCTAAACCCCTTCTCCCTCTAGCTAAATCCCTTCCCCCTCTAGCTCCTTCCCCTCTAGCTAAACCCCCTCTCCCTCTAGCTAAACCCCTTCCCCCTTTAGCTCCTTCCCCCTCTAGCTAAACCCCTCGTCCCTCTAGCTAAACCCCTTCCCCCTCTAGCTCCTTCTCCCTCTAGCTAAACCCCCTCTCCCTCTAGCTAAACCCCTTCCCCTTTAGCTCCCTCCCCTCTAGCTAAACCCCTCGTCCCTCTAGCTAAACCCCTTCCCCCTCTAGCTCCTTCCCCCTCTAGCTAAACCCTTCTCCCTCTAGCTAAACCGTTTCCCCCTCTAACTAAATCCCTCCCCCTCTAGCTAAACCCCTTCCCCCTCTAGCTAAACCCTTCCCCCTCCAGCTAAACCCCTTCTCCCTCTAGCTCATTCCTCCTCTAGCTAAACCCCTTCCTCCTCTAGCTAAACCCCTTCCCCTCTAGCTAAACCCCTTCCCCCTCTAGCTCCTTCCCCCTCTAGCTAAACCCCTTCTACCCTTTAGCTCCTTCCCACTCTAGCTAAGCCCCATCCCTCTCTAGCTCCTCCCCTCTAGCTAAACCCCTTCTCCCTCTAGCTAAATCCCTTCCCCCTCTAGCTCCTTCCCCTCTAGCTAAACCCCCTCTCCCTCTAGCTAAACCCCTTCCCCCTTTAGCTCCTCCCCCTCTAGCTAAACCCCTTCCCCCTCTAGCTCCTTCCCCCTCTAGCTAAACCCCTTCTCCCTCTAGCTAAACCCCTCTCCTCTAGCTAAACCCCCTTCCCCTTTAGCTCCCTCCCCCTCCAGCTAAACCCCTCGTCCCTCTAGCTAAACCCCTTCCCCCTCTAGCTCCTTCCCCCTCTAGCTAAACCCTTCTCCCTCTAGCTAAATCCCTCCCCCTCTAGCTAAACCCCTTCCCCCTCTAGCTAAACCCCTTCCCCTCCAGCTAAACCCTTCTCCCTCTAGCTCATTCCTCCTCTACCTAAACCCCTTCCTCCTCTAGCTAAACCCCTTCCCCTCTAGCTAAACCCCTTCCCCCTCTAGCTCCTTCACCCTCTAGCTAAATCCCTTCTACCCTTTAGCTCCTTCCCACTCTAGCTAAGCCCCTTCCCTCTCTAGCTCCTCCCCTCTAGCCAAGACCCTCCCCCTCTAGCTAAGCCCCTTGCACCTCTAGCTAAGCCCCTTCGCTCTCTAGCTCCTCCCCCTCTAGCCAAGACCCTCCCCTCTAGCTAAGCCCCTGTCCCCTCTAGCTAAACCCCTTTCCCCTCAATCTAAGCCCCTTGCCCCTCTAGCGAAGACCCTCCGCTCTAGCTAAACCACAGCTAAATGGATCTCTAATAAAGAAAGATACCCTGCATGGCAGATTAAAACTCAGACTGCACTTATTGGTTAATAAAACTAGCTACATTTTAATTGCACAATTCAGGTTAGTTAATGTCAGGACACATGCACACTAAACACAATTTGCCTAGACTGTTAATCTTGTAGGCGGTGGAGGGGTAGTGGTGTGTGTGTGTGTGAGCGCATATGTGTGTGTGTGTATGTGTGTCTGTGTGGTGGCGAACATGTGACAATCAAGCCAGTAATTACCCGTGGGGATCCAGCCAAGCATGGATGGAGAGACCCAATGTCATTAGCGTGTCTACCGTCCGCCACAGGAAACCGGAGGGTTGTCATTATTTTCTGTTATTCAGGAGAAGACCAGCAACATATGCTATAGAATGAGCAAGATATATGCATTACACACAGACAAACACACACAGACACACACCTTTGTCTTATGCCTGATGGCCCAGTGTCGCTGGAGCGTGTGTAAGACAGACACACCTTAGTATGGTAAAAGGGACAAGGGCAAGACACTAATATGGCTTGAAGAATCACACTAAATTCATTATGGCCGCTAATGTCTCTGTGAAATTAATGATTTATCCTCAGTGGTTTTGCTAAAGGGAAGGGAGGTGGTGAAGGAGAGGAGGGGATGAGAGGATTAAAGGTCTGTGAATATTTGATTGTATTGCAGTAAAAATCACAACTGCGGTTTGATGCGCTGGAGATCAAGACCAGCATGTGATAATCCATCTCATTATTCTATCCATATCAATACATCCATATCTAGCTCTATTCAATCAATCACCTTTTATCAGTGACTACTATTTTAACAGAAGACATTTTTAAAGGGATAGCTCAGTGATTTCACATTATTGGTATTTGTTTAAAAAAGTGTGGACTGTAGACATTCCTTGGCTATAGACTGCTTTCAAGGTAAGGAAGCAAGAGAGAGAGGGTTGGCTGGCTGGTGTCACTTGTAGGGAGAGAGGGGTAGGGGAAGAGAGGGTTGACTGGCTGGTATCGCTTGTAGAGAGAGTGAGAGTGAGAGAGAGATAGAGAGAGAGGGGGGGGCTGCCTGGTGTCGCTTGCAGAGAGAGAGCGATAGAGAGAGTGTTTATTTCACTTTTGTATACCATGCCAATAAAGTTCCTTGAAATTAATTGAATTGAGAGAGAGAGAGAGAGGAACATACACAGAGACACACGTACACTAAATTATGATACTTTATGTGTACATGCCTACCTGCAACCTCTTCCCCGCCTTAGCTAAACCCCTCCCCCTCTAGCGAACATGTGAGAGAGAGAGAGAGAGAGACTGAAAAATAGAGACTGAAAAATAGAGTGAAAAGGAGAGAGAGACTGAAAAAGAGAGACGGAAAAGGATAGAGACTCAAAAATAGAGACTGAAAAGGAGAGAGAAATTTAAAAAGAGAGATGAGAGGGAGAGAGAGACTGAAAAAAAGAGATGAGAGGGAGAGAGAGACTGAAAAAGAGAGATGAGAGAGAGAGGAAGCGATTCCCAAACATTCAAGAGATTAACCTGGAGGCGTGAAAAGAGAGACTGGAAAAAGCTTGCGCTGAAACACAAAACGCTGGTAGGCTTGAACAAACAAAACGAACTGGCACAGACAGACAGAAAACACAGGTATAAATACCCAGGGGATAAGTGGGGAAGATGGACGACACCTGGAGGGGGGTGGAGACAAGCACAAGGACAGGTAAAACCGATCAGGTCCTGACACTCTCATCCAGCTAATGGGGATGTCTACATTACACTACACTTGGCGATATAGAGAGAAGGATAAAGAGAGCCAAAAGTTTTTCAGAACCAACCACCATGTATAAATCAATCAATTAAAACCCAGGTTTCCCTCCGTCCAGGCCCATAGGCCTTGCTCAAAGAGAGTGCAATTTGAGACTCATACTTTGTGATTTAGAACCCTTGGGTAGTTTGTATTTTGTCTCTGAGATAAACCTCCCTCACTCCATTTTTAAAAAGGAATAATCCCAATGGACCTATGCTTTCCGGTCCACTCTGTCTCTAAAACAGTCAACTGATGCTAGATGAGAACTGTGTGTGTGTGTGTGTGTGTGTGTGTGTGTGTGTGTGTGTGTGTGTGTGTGTGTGTGTGTGTGTGTGTGTGTGTGTGTGTGTGTGTGTGTGTGTGTGTGTGTGTGTGTGTGTGTGTGCGTGTGTGTGTGTGTGTGTGTGTTCGACCATTCAGTGTAGTTGAAATTAGGACAGGCTAGTCTGGTCCTGTTGACTTCCTGCATCTTTGTGGCCAGAACACTGCTGGGACTAACTTACCTCGGTGTTCCTGAGCCTAGCTTGTTGTCATGGTAACTGAGGACTGAGAGGGTAGGCATTGTTTCTAGCTTTAAAAAACATGTAATCAATGTGATTTACCAGCACAGACAGACAGACAGACAGACAGACAGACAGACAGACAGACAGACAGACAGACAGACAGACAGACAGACAGACAGACAGACAGACTCAAAGCTTTGCCCCCATATGAATGTCCATATGTCTGTCTGGGTGGCTGGCTTTCCTTTTCTGCAATACCTACCACTGATACTTGTCAACTGTGAATGGGTCATTCCCAGTTTTAGTTGTTGCTTTTCAAACTTCTCTGACTGCTTTCTTAAATAGGAGGGCTTACATTACTAAAACCATTTTTTTTAAAGATCAATGAACACATACCCTGGATAGTGAGGGTTTTTTGGAGGGTGTACGGTATGTTTTTGCATTTGTGGATATCCTTGTGAATGGACTTGTCATTTAACCCCTCCCAATACACATCTGATAGGTTGGATATATCTGGACTGGTTTTTGCAAAGCACTACTGACCCCTGGTGGTCATTTTTGACACATTTAAAGGATTTACCTCAAAGCAAGGATAACGATTGTGGTGAAACCAGGTGTGCTAAACTCCTGGAGGGTTGTCAAACTCAATTCTGGAGGGTCGTCAAACTCAATTCCTGGAGGGTCTTGTGTCTGCTGATTTCTGTTATTTCCTTTCAAGTCCAACTAAGGTAATCAACCAGGTTAGGGGAGTTCCTTATCAATAAACAACATCAATTAAGATGTAATTAACCAGGTGAGGGGTGTTCCTTATTAATAAACAACATCAATTAAGATGTAATTAACCAGGTGAGGGGAGTTCCTTATTAATAAACAACATCAATTAAGATGTAATTAACCAGGTGAGGGGTGTTCCTTATTAATAAACAACATCAATTAAGATGTAATTAACCAGGTGAGGGGTGTTCCTTATTAATAAACAACATCAATTAAGATGTAATTAGCCAGGTGAGGGGAGTTCCTTATTAATAAACAACATCAATTAAGATGTAATTAACCAGGTGAGGGGAGTTCCTTATTAATAAACAACATCAATTAAGATGTAATTAACCAGGTGAGGGGTGTTCCTTATTAATAAACAACATCAATTAAGATGTAATTAACCAGGTGAGGGGAGTTCCTTATTAATAAACAACATCAATTAAGATGTAATTAACCAGGTGAGGGGTGTTCCTTATTAATAAACAACATCAATTAAGATGTAATTAACCAGGTGAGAGGTGTTCCTTATTAATAAACAACATCAATTAAGATGTAATTAACCAGGTGAGGGGTGTTCCTTGCTAATCAACAACATCAATTAAGATGTAATTAACCAGGTGAGGGGAGTTCCTTGCTAATCAACAAAGAGATGCAAAGAGTTGCTTAACAAAGAGATGCAGTTAGTTTCAGAATGGATGGCAAGAAATAACTAAATCAATATTTCAAAAACTAAAAGTATTGTGTTTGGGACAAATCATTCACTAAACCTTAAACCTCAACTAAATCTTGTAATGAATCATGTGGAAATTGAGCGAGTTGATGTGACTAAACTGCTTGGAGTAACCCTGGATTGTAAAACTGTCATGGTCAAAACATATTGATACAGTAGTTAAGATGGGGAGAAGTCTGTCCATAATAAAGCGCTGCTCTGCCTTCTTAACAACACTATGAACAAGGCAGGTCCAACAGGTCCTAGATTTGTCTCACCTGGACTACTGTTCAGTCGTGTGGTCAGGTGTCACAAAGAGGGACTTAGGAAAATTACAATTGTCTAAGAACAGGTCAGTATGACTGGCCCTTAAAAATACACAGAGAGCTAAGATTAATGATATGCATGTCAATCTCTCATGGCTCAAAGTGGAGGAGAGATTGACTTCAATTGTATTTATGAGAGGTATTGAGCCGGTCACGGGTGCACCTCAGCCACGCTCAAGGTACTAAACGATATCATAACCGCCATCGATAAAAGACAGTACTGTTCAGCCGTCTTCACGCACGCCGGACTAGCATGACCACCCTGGATGGTTCCGACCTAGAGTATGTGGACATCTATAAGTACCTAGGTGTCTGGCTAGAATGTAAACTCTCCTTCCAGACTCATAACAAACATCTCCAATCAAAAATCAAATCTAGAGTCGGCTTTCTATTTTGCAACAAAGCCTCCTTCACTCACGCAGCAAAACTTACCCTAGTAAAACTGACTATCCTACCGATCCTCGACTTCGGCGATGTCATCTACAAAATAGCTTCCAATACTCTACTCAGAAAACTGGATGCAGTTTATCACAGTGCCATCCGTTTTGTTACTAAAACACCTTATACCACCCACCACTGTGACCTGTATGCTCTAGTTGGCTGGCCCTCGCTACATATTCGTCGCCAGACCCACTGACTCCAGGTCATCTACAAGTCCATGCTAGGTAAAGCTCCGCCTTATCTCAGTTCACTGGTCACGATGGCAACACCCACCCGTAGCACGCGCTCCAGCAGGTGTATCTCACTGATCATCCCTAAAGTCAACACCTCATTTGGCCGCCTTTCCTTCCAGTGCTCTGCTGCCTGTGACTGGAACGAATTGCAAAAATCGCTGAAGTTGGATTTTCCTCACCAACTTTAAACATCTGTTATCTGAGCAGCTAACCGATCGCTGCAGCTGTACATAGTCCATCTGTAAATAGCCCACCCAATTTACCTACCTCACCCCATACTGTTTTTATTTATTTACTTTTCTGCTCTTTTGCACACCAGTATCTGTACCTGCACATGACCATCTGATAATTTATCACTCCAGTGTTAATCTGCTAAATTGTAATTATTTGCCTACCTCCTCATGCCTTTTGCACACAATGTATATAGACTCTTTTTTTTCTACTGTGTTATTGACTTGTTTATTGTTTACTCCATGTGTAACTCTGTGTTGTCTGTTCACACTGCTATGCTTTATCTTGGCCAGGTCGCAGTTGTAAATGAGAACTTGTTCTCAACTAGCCTACCTGGTAAAATAAAGGTGAAATAAAATAAATAAATACAAAATTTGACATGTTGAATGCACCAAGCTGTCTATTTGAACTACTGGCACACAGCTCGGACACCCATACATACCCCACAAGACATGCCACCAAAGGTCTCTACACAGTACCCAAGTCCAGAACAGACCATTGAAGGCGCACAGTACTACATAGAGCCATGGCTACATGGAACTCTATTCCACGTCAAGTAACTCATGCAAGCAGTAACATTTTATTTAAAAAACAGCGGGGACTGTGAAGCCACACAAACATAGGCACAGACACATGCGTACCAACACATGATAACATACATACGCACAATACACACATGTACACATTCATTTTGTGTTGTAGATATGTGATACCTTATTGTCCTTTTATCCACTGTACTATATTTCCTTTTTGTATATACATGTGTATAGATTATGTCATTCATCATAGATTATGCCTGTACCATGTTTGACTATGATTGTTTTTAGTGTCTATAAACTCTATTTGAGAGGGCCACAATGTGTTTTTTATCAAATCTGTACTTTGCATTTTAAATTGCATGGTAAAGCCGGTGCTTCACTAATTGGAGGGGTTTATAAGCTATTGGAAGGGTTTATAAGATATAGGAAGTGTTTATAAGATATTGGAGGAGTTTATAAGCTATTGGAGGGTTTTTAAGTTATTTGAGGAGTTTACAAGCGATTGGAGGGCTTTATAAGCTATTGGAGAGGTTTATAAGCTATTGGAGGATGTTATAAGCTATTGGAGGGGTTTATAAGCGTTTGGCGGGCTTTATAAGCTATTGGAGGGGTTTATAAGCTATTGGAGGGGTTTATAAGCTATTGGAGGAGTTTATAAGCTATTGGAGGAGTTTATAAGCTATTGGAGGTGTTTAAAAATAATCGGAGGAGTTCACAAGCTATTGGAAGGGTTAATAAGGTGTTTATAAACTATTGGAGGAGTTTATAAGCTTTTGGAGGAGTTTAAAAGCTATTGAAGTAGTTTATAAGCGTTTGGAGGGATTTAAAAACTATTGGAGGATTTAATTAGCTATTGGTGTGGTTTATTAGCTATTGGAGAAGTATATAAACTATTGGTGTGGTTTATAAGCTATTGGAGGCGTTTATAAGCTATTGAAGGGGTTTATAAGATATTGGGGGGTTTTATAAGCTATTGGAGGAGTATATAAACTATGGGTGTGGTTTATAAGCTATTGGAGGCGTTTATAAGCTATTGAAGGGGTTTATAAGCTATTGGGGGGTTTTATAAGCTATTGGAGGGGTTTATAAGCTATTGGAGGCGTTTATAAGCTATTGAAGGGTTTTATAAGCTATTGGTGTGGTTTATAAGCTATTGGAGGCGTTTATAAGCTATTGAAGGGTTTTATAAGCTATTGGAGGCGTTTATAAGCTATTGAAGGGGTTTTATAAGCTATTGGTGTGTTTTATAAGCTATTGGAGGTGTTTATAAGTGATTGGAGGATTTTATAAGCTATTGGAGGAGTTTATAAGCGATTGGAGAGATTTAAAAACTTTTGGAGGAGATTATACGCTTTTGGAGCATTTTTTTAAGCTATTGGAAGGCTTTAAAGCTATTGGAGGGGTTTATAAGCTATTGGAGGGTTTATAAGCTATTGGAGGGGTTTTTAAGCTATTGGAGGAGTTTCTAAACTGTTGGAGGGGTTTATAAGCTATTGGATGGGTTTATTAGCTATTGGAGGGGTTTTTAAGCTATTGGAGGAGTTTCTAAACTGTTGGAGGGGTTTATAAGCTATTGGAAGATTTTTAGGTAGGATGCTAGCATAGATATTGGAACAAATATGTGTTGAGGCAGATAGCAAGTAAACACTCAGATTGGTGTGTGTGTGCATGTGTGTATTCCTTTAGGCCACTCTCACTAATCATTCCAAAGTTCACAGAATCAGCTTGAACACCTGTATTTGGGGAGTTTCTCACATTCTTCTCTGCAGATCTTCTCAAGCTCTGTCAGGTCTCTCCGGAGATTACATTTACATTTTACATTTAAGTCATTTAGCAGACGCTCTTATCCAGAGCGACTTACAAATTGGTGCATTCACCTTATGACCTCCAGTGGAACAGTAGACAGAGATGTTTATTCATGTTCAAGTCTGGGTTCTGGCTGGGCCACTCAATGACATTCAGAGACTTGTCTCGAAGCTACTCCTGCGCTGTCTTGGCTGTGTGCTTAGGGTCGTTGTCCTGTTGGAAGTTGAACCTTCAGCCCAGTCTGAGGTCCTGAACACTCTGCAGCAGGTATTCATCAAGGATCTCTCTGTACTTTGCTCCTTTCATCTTTGCCTCGGTCCTGACTAGTCTCCCAGTCCCTGCCACTGAAAAACATCCCCACAGCATGATGCTGCCACCACCATGCTTCACCGTAGGGATGGTGCCAGGTTTCCTTCAGACGGGACGCTTTGCATTCAGGCCAAAGAGTTCAATCTTCGTTTCATCAGACGAGATAATCTTGTTTCTCATGGTCTGAGAGTCTTTAGATGCCTTTGGGCAAACTCCAAGCAGGCTGTCATGTGCCTTTTACTGAGGAATGGCTTCTGTCTGGCCACTCTACCGTAAAGGCCTGATTGGTGGAGTGCTGTAAAGATGGTTATCCTTCTGGAAGGTTCTCTCATCTCCACAGAGGAACTCTGGAGCTCTGTCAGAGTGATCATCTGGTTCTTGGTCACCACCCTGACCAAGGCCCTTCTCCTGCGATTGCTCAGTTTGGCTGGGCAGCCAACTCTAGGGAGAGTCTTGGTGGTTCCAAACTTCTTCCATTTAAGAAGGATGGAGACCACTGTGTTCTTGGGGACATTCAATGCTTCAGAAATGTTTTGGTACCTTTCCCCAGATCTGTGACTCAACACAATCCTGTCTCGGAGCTCTACGGACAGTTCCTTCGACCTCATGGTTTGGTTTTTGCTCTGACATGCACTGTCAACTGTGGGGCCTTACATAGACAGGTGTGTGCCTATCCAAATCAATTGAATTTACCACAGGTGGACTCCAATCAAGTTTCAAGGATGATCAATAGAAACAGGATGCACCTCAGCTCAATTTAGAGACTCATAGCAAAGGGTCTGAATACATAGGTCAATGTGATATTTCAGTTTTTTTAAACCTGTTTTCACTTTGTCATTATGGGGTATTGTGTGTAGATTGATGATATTTAAAAAAAAAATACATTTTAGAAAAAGACTAACGTAACAAAATGTGAAAAAAGTCAATGGTCTGAATACGTTCCAAATACACAGTATAGTGTTTTGGAAATAAAATCTTCATTTACTCCTGTGTACGTTTGTGTCAACCATAGATATACATATTCAGATGTTTAAATATACATCATTATATACATACACTACCGTTTAAAATTTTGGGGTCACTTAGAAATGTCCTTGTTTTCCATGAAAACATACATGAAATAAATTGCAAAATGAATAGGAAATATAGTCAAGACAAGGTTATAAATAATGATTTTTTTTATTGAAATAATAATTGTGTCCTTCAAACTTTGCTTTCATCAAAGAATCCTCCATTTGCAGCAATTACAGGCATGCAGACCTTTAGCATTCTAGTTGTCAATTTGTTGAGGTAATCTTCAGATTACCTCAACAAGTTGGATTGGATTGGCTTGATGGGCACTTCTTACGTACCATACGGTCGAGCTGCTCCCACGACAGCTCAATAGGGTTGAGATCCGGTGATTGTCCTGGCCTCTCCATTATAGACAGAATACCAGCTGACTGCTTCTTCCCTAAATAGTTCTTGCATAGTTTGGAGCTGTGCTTTGGGTCATTGTCCTGTTGTAGCAGGAAACTGGCTCCAATTAAGCGCTGTCCACAGGGTATGGCATGGCATTGCAAAACTGAGTGATAGCCTTCCTTCTTCAAGATCCATTACATTGCCTCCACAAGCATCTTTCATTTTTTCTGAGTTTCACGAATGTTCTTCTTTGTGATCTGAACACCTCAAACTTAGATTTGTCTGTCCATAACACTTATTTCCAATCTTCCTCTGTTCAGTGTCTGTGTTATTTTGCACATCTTAATCTTTTCTTTTTATTGGCCAGTCTGAGATATGTTTTTTTCTTTGCAACTCTGCCTAGATGGCCAGCATCCCAGAGTTGACAATGACTGTTGACGTTGAGACTGGTGTTTTGTAGGTACTATTTAATGAAGCTGTCAGTTGAGGACTTGTGAGGCATCTGTTTCTCAAACTAGACACTCTAATGTACTTGTCCTCTTGCTCAGTTGTGCAACGGGGAATCCCACTCCTCTTTCTATTCTGGTTAGGGCCGTGCTGTTCTGTGAAGGGAGTAGTACACAGTGTTTCACAAGATCTTCCTTTCTTGGCAATTTCTCATTTCTCAGAACAAGAATAGACTGACGAGTTTCAGAAGAAAGTTATTCGTTTCTGGCCATTTTCAGCCTGTAATGGAACTCAGAAATGCTGATGCTCCAGATACTCAACTAATCTAAAGAAGGCCAGTTTTATTGCTTCTTTAATCAGGACAACAGTTTTCAGCTATGCTAAAATAACGCCAAAAGGGTTTTCTAATGATCAATAAGCCTTTTAAAATTATAAACTTGGATTAGCTAACACAACGTGCCATTGGAACACAGGAGTGATGGTTGCTGATAATGGGCCTCTGTACTTCTATGTAGAGATATTCAATTTTTTTTTTAAATCAGCCGTTTCCAGGTACAACAGTCATTTACGACATTAACAATGTCTACACTGTATTTCTGATCAATTTGATGTTATTTTAATGGACAGAAAACGTGCTTTTCTTTCACAAACAAGGACATTTCTAATGACCCCAAACTTTTGAATGGTAGAGTACATCATCACATGTTTACACACATCACTGGTCTCAGCTGCCATGACTTAAAGCTTATAAATAATGTATGATGTTAAGGAGACTAAGGAAGTCTCAAGGTTTTGCTCGCCTGAGGTAGAGTATCTCATGATAAGCTGTCTATTTACCGTCACAAACCGATGCTGGTATTAAGACCGCACTCAATGAGCTGTATAAGGCCATAATTAAACAGGAAAACTCTCATCGAGATGCGGTGCTCCTTGTGGCTGGGGACTAATGCAGGGAAACTAAAATCCAATTTACCATTTTTTTCCCTGCATGTTAAATGTGCAAACAGAGGAAAAAACTCTAGACCACCTTTACTCTACACACAGAGACGCATACAAAGCTTTCCCTCACCCTCCATAATTCTATCCTCCTGATTCCTGCTAACAAGCAAAAACTAAAGCAGGAAGCACCAGTGACACGGTCAATGAAGATGTGGTCAGATGAAGCAGATGCTAAGCTACAATACTGTTTTGCTAGCACAGACTGGAATATGTTCCGGGATTCTTCCGATGGCATTGAGGAGTACACCACATCAGTCACTGGCTTCATCAATATATGCATCGATGATGTCGTCCCCACAGTGAATGTACGTACATACCCCAACAAGAAGCCATGGATTACAGGCAACATCCGCACTGAGCCAAATGGTAGAGCAGCCGCTTTCAAAGAGAGGGACTCTAACCCGGACGCCATTAAGATATCCCGCTATGCCCGACGATGAACCATCAAATAGGCAAAGCATCAATACAGCACTATGATTGAATCCTACTACACCGGCTCCGATGCTCGTTGGATGTGGCAGGGCTTGCAAACTATTACAGACTACAAAGGAAAGCACAGCCACGAGCTGCCCAGTGATACAAGCGTACCAGACGAGCTAAATCACTTCTACGCTCTCTTCGAGGCAAGCAACACTAAAGCATGCATAAGAGCATCAACTGTTCCGGACAACCATGTGATCAAGCTCTCCATAGCCGATGTGAGTAAGACCTTTAACCTCTTACAACTAGGGGGCACTATTTTTAATTTTGGAAAAATAACGTTCCCAAAGTAAACTGCCTATTTCTCAGGACCAGATGCTAGAATATGCATATAATTGACAGCTGAGGATAGAACACACTCTAAAGTTTCCAAAACTGTAAAAATATTGTCTGTGAGTATAACAGAACTGATATTGCAGGCGAAATCCTGAGAAAAATCCAATCAGGAAGTGACTCTTGTTTTGAAACCCCTGTCTTTCTATTGCCCATTGAAAGGGATATCAACCAGATTCCTTTTTCTGTGGCTTCCCTAAGGTGTCTACAGCCTTTAGACGTAGTTTCAGGCCTTTATTTTGAAGAATGAGCGTAAATGACTACATTGCGTCAGTGGTCAGCTGATGGCTCTCAGAGTGATTCTTGCGTAAAAGACAGAGGTAGTCATTTTTCCTCTCGCTCCTACTGAAAAGCCAATTGTCCCGGTTGATATATTATCGAATAGATATTTGAAAAACACCTTGAGGATTGATTATAAAAAACGTTTGCCATGTTTCTGTCGATATTGTGGATATAATTAGAATTGTTTTTCGACGTTGTCGTGACCGCTATTTCCGGTGGATTTCTGAACATAACGTGACAACAGAGGAATTTTGTGTCAGGATTTGGCCAGGGTTGTTCCGGTTTTTGGTCACTAGATGCCCCCATTGTGCCTTTTGACCTTTTGTTTTCCCTTGATCCCCATTATTATTTGCACCTGTGCCTCGTTTCCCCTGATTGTATTTAAACCCTTTGTTTTCCTCAGTCCTTTGCTCTGTGTTTGTATGTTAGCACCCAGCCCTAGTATTCTGTTAACTCTTGTTGATCCCGGTGGACGCTCTTGTGGAATTCTGTTTTTTGTTCTTGTTTATTTATTTTTGAGTATCTTTTGAGGCTTTTTGTGCTATACCTACCACCTTGTGGATTTACCTTTTTGTCTTGGAGGATTACCTTTGTTCTTGTGGAATTCCTTTTGAGGTTGTGGAGTTACATGTGTTCCTGAAGGACTTCACTTTTTACTTCATTAAATACACCGTCTCAAGTACTGCTGTGTCTGCCTCATCTTCTGGGTTCTGCCGACTATTCGTGGCTCAGTTGATTAAGTGACTGTTTCTCACTCCGGAGACCCGGGTTCGTAACCGGGTCCTGACAGAAACACAGAGCCCAAAATGAACCCAGAGGCAGCCAGTTCCCAGGACCTTGTTGCCATGCTGTCCCACCACCAGGAGACTGTCCAACGCCACGAAGCCGCCCTGGTTCAGCAAGAGGCCTTAATGGCTAGACATTCTCATCTTCTGTCGGAGATGCTGACTTCCATAAAGCAGATATCTGATCGACTTACCTCGGCAACAGTTCCCGTCCCAGTACCTCAGATTCACGTACCCATGGCAGTTAACCCTCTGGCTGAACCTCGTCTTCCACCTCCCCAACGGTTCTCAGGTGATCCAAGTGCTTGTAAAGGGTTTCTCACCCAATGTTCTCTCTCCTTCGAGCTGCAACCCTCGTCGTTCCCCACCGACCTGTCTAAGATCGCATATATCATCACCCTGCTGTCGGAAAAAGCCCTGGCCTGGGCTACTGCTGTGTGGGATGCCCATAGTTCCTGCTGTGCCAGCTACTCTGCCTTTGCTGAGGAATTCAAACGAGTGTTTCAAGGCCCAAGCAGTGGTCCTGACTCAGCCAAGCAGCTCCTGACTCTCCACCAAGGTCGGCGCAGCGTGACGGACTATGCCATCCAGTTCCGCACGGTGGCAGCAGCGAGTGGTTGGAACAACGAGGCGCTCACTGTGTGCTTTCTGAAAGGCCTTTCCGACACTATCCAAGATGAACTGGCCACTCGGGAACCACCGGACAATCTCGAGTCCCTGATCAAGTTGGCCTCACGCATTGACCAGCGTCTGAGAGAGAGAGAACTCAACCGTAGACCTCTAGCCCCTATCAGTCCCAGCTCCGAGTCCCCACCTTTATCCTCGCTGGCTCCACCGGAACCCATGCAGATTGGACGCATCTCCCAGGCTGAGAGAGACCGCCGGATGAGGGAGCGACGCTGTCTATATTGAGGCAAACCGGGCCATTTCCGTTCCACGTGTCCCGGGCTCCAGGGAAACGCTCTGTCCCGTACAGACCGGGGGAACTGTAACGGAAACATAACCTCCTCCCATCCGTCCAACTCCCGTCTGCTCATTCCAGTCACCCTTTCCTGGGACAACCACAAGCTTCACCTTCAAGCCTTGGTAGACTCTGGAGCCACAGGTAACTTCATGGATGGTGTCTGGGCGAAGGAGAATGGCGTTCCCTTTGAACCTCTAAGTGACCCCATGAGGGTTACTACATTGGATGGAAGCCCTTTGGGATCTGGACTTGTCACTCATGTCACTACCTCCTTGCGACTTTCAGTTTCACAACACAAGGAATTGATGAACTTTCATTTGATCTCCTGTTCCGAGTTCCCTCTCGTCCTTGGATACCCCTGGCTTCACAGCCATAACCCTCACATCGACTGGTCTGTGGGCACTATCAAGCAGTGGGGTCCTACGTGCCAAGCTACATGTATTTTCCCGAATTCCCGAGTTCTACTCCGAGTCTTTAGAATCCATCGACCTGACCCGAGTTCCCGAGTGTTACCATGACCTCAAACTGGTATTTAGCAAACAGAGGGCCACCATGCTACCACCCCATAGACCTTATGATTGCCCCATCGAACTGTTTCCGGGCACTTGCCCCCAGGGGTCGGATCTTTTCCCTATCTCCACCCGAACGAGCTGCTATGGATACCTACATCAAGGACGCTCTGGAAGCAGGCCTCATGCGTCCATCCACCTCCCGGCGGGAGCAGGGTTTTTCTTTGTGGCCAAGAAAGACGGTGGATTACGTCCTTGCATCGACTACCGGGGACTCAATGCCATAACCGTCCGTAACCGTTACCCGCTACCCCTTATGGCCACAGCCTTGAGCTGCTCCAGGAAGCAGTTGTTTTCACTAAGCTTGACCTGCGGAACGCATACCATCTTGTGCGGATCAGACCTGGTGACGAGTGGAAGACCGCGTTCAACACGCCTACTGGTCACTATGAATACTTGGTGATGCCCTTCGGCCTGACCAACGCCCCAGCGGTGTTCCAAGCGTTCATAAACGATGTGCTTAGGGATATGCTTAACATATTTGTGTTTGTTTACTTGGATGACATCCTCATCTTTTCGAGCTCTCTTCAAGAACACACAAAGCATGTCAGACAAGTACTCAAACGCCTCCTAGACAGCCATCTGTACGTTAAGCCGGAAAAATGTGAATTCCATTCATCCCAGTACAATTCCTGGGATTTGTAGTGGAACCCGGTCGAGTCCAAATGGACCCCAGGGCGGTAGCGGATTGGCCCACCCCCAAATCCGTTAAGGAAGTTCAGCGTTTCCTGGGCTTCACAAACTTTTACCGCAAGTTCATCAAGAACTTCAGCTTGGTGGCAGCCCCTCTCTCAGCTTTAACCAAGGGTGGCAATGCAAGGTTTTTGTGGGGAAGAGAAGCTGAGACGGCCTTCCAAGGACTCAAGCAGCGCGTCCTCTCTGCTCCCATCCTGATACTACCGACTACGGATGAACCGTTTGTGGTGGAGGTAGACGCCTCAGAGGTTGGTGTTGGAGCTGTCCTGTCTCAGAGGGGTGAAGACAAGAAGCTTCATCCGTGCGCTTTCTTCTCACACCGGCTTACCCCGGCTGAGAGGAACTACGATGTGGGGGATCGTGAACTCCTAGCGGTTAAGATGGCATTGAAGGAATGGAGACACTGGCTCGAGGGGCTTCTCACCCGTTTCAAGTGCTTACGGACCACAAAAATCTGGAGTATATCCAGCAGGCGAGCGGTTGAACTCTAGACAAGCTAGATGGTCTCTTTTCTTCAATCGATTCCAGTTTATCCTCACCTATCGGCCCGGGTCGAAGAATCTCAAACCGGATGCCCTGTCCCGAGTCTACGCTCCTGCCATTCGAGATGACACGGACATGCCTGTCCTTCCTGCTGCTAAGATCGTGGCTCCGATTTCGTGGCAAGTTGAGGATACCGTGAGACGAGCTCAAGCTATCGAACCGGACCCGAAAGGGGTCCTGCCAATCGGTTGTTTGTCCCCAAGGCAGTGAGGACTCAGGTCCTTCTGTGGGGGCACTCCACTCGCCTCACCTGTCACCCGGGCGTAGGTCGCACCTTGGAGTTCATCCAGCGTAAGTTCTGGTGGCCTACCATAAGAGAAGACGTTGCCTCTTTCGTCAATGCCTGCCCCGTGTGCTGCCAGGGCAAATCTTCTCACCTCCGCCCTCAAGGACTCCTTCACCCTTTACCTATTCCCCACAGACCCTGGTCCCATATCTCGTTGGACTTTATTACTGGCCTTCCTCCATCCCATGGCAATACTACTATCCTAGTCATAATCGACAGGTTTTCAAAGGCGGCCAGGTTCGTCCCTCTGACTAAGTTACCTTCTGCCAAGGAGACGGCTGAGTTGGTAATTAATCATGTGTTCCGAGTCTTCGGCATTCCTCAAGATACGGTTTCTGACAGAGGTCCCCAGTTCGCCTCAAGGTTTTGGAAGGCCTTCTGCCAACTCATGGGTGCTTCTGCCAGTCTATCTTCAGGGTACCATCCGGAGTCCAACGGCCAAACAGAGAGGATGAATCAAGAGCTGGAAGCCACCCTCCGATGTATGACTCGTAACAACCCGTCCCACATGGTCGTCCTTCATTGTTTGGGCCGAATACGCGCACAACACCTTGCGCTCCTCCTCCACTGGTATGTCCCCGCACAAGTGTCAGTTTGGCTATGCCCCTCCATTGTTCCCGGACCAGGAGGCAGAAGTCAGAGTGCCTTCAGCCTTGAAGTTCGTCAGACGCTGTCGGCTTATGTGGAGGAAGACCCGTCTTAATCTTATGCGTTCCTCACAGAGGTACCAACAACAAGCCAACAGACGTCGCCGTCCCGGGCCTACCCTGCGCCCCGGCCAGAGAGTCTGGCTCTCCACAAGAGACTTACCACTACGGGTGGAGTCTCGCAAGCTGTCCCAAAAATACATCGGTCCCTTTAAGGTTGCCAGGAGAGTTAACCCAGTTTCTTATCGCCTACACTTACCCAGATCCCTTAAGATTAATCCCACATTTCACATTTCCTTATTAAAACCTGTTGTTTTTTCTCCCCTTGTCCCGGCAGACAGACCTCCCCCTCCGCCTCGTGTCATTGGAGGCCAGCCGGCTTATACCGTCCATCGGATACCAGATTCCCGCCGGGTGCAGCGGTCCTGGCAGTATCTGGTGGACTGGGAAGGCTACGGTCCCGAGGAGCGCTCCTGGGTTCCTGCCAAAGACATACTGGACCCTGACCTCATTCGTCAGTTCAGGGCTCTCCACCCTGAGAGAGCTGGTAGGAACGTCAGGAGCCGTTCCTGGGGGGGGATTCTGTCAGGATTTGACCAGGGTTGTTCGGTTTTGGTCACTAGATGCCCCCATTGTGCCTTTTGACCTTTTGTTTTCCCTTGATCCCCATTATTATTTGCACCTGTGCCTCGTTTCCCCTGATTGTATTTAAACCCTTTGTTTTCCTCAGTCCTTTGCTCTGTGTTTGTATGTTAGCACCCAGCCCTAGTATTCTGTTAACTCTTGTTGATCCCGGTGGACGCTCTTGTGGAATTCTGTTTTTTGTTCTTGTTTATTTATTTTTGAGTATCTTTTGAGGCTTTTTGTGCTATACCTACCACCTTGTGGATTTACCTTTTTGTCTTGGAGGATTACCTTTGTTCTTGTGGAATTCCTTTTGAGGTTGTGGAGTTACATGTGTTCCTGAAGGACTTCACTTTTTACTTCATTAAATACACCGTCTCAAGTACTGCTGTGTCTGCCTCATCTTCTGGGTTCTGCCGACTATTCGTGGCTCAGTTGGTTAAGTGACTGTTTCTCACTCCGGAGACCCGGGTTCGTAACCGGGTCCTGACATTTTGGGTATAAAAATAATTTTATGGAACAAAAGGAACATTTGCTGTCTAACTGGGAGTCTCGTCAGTGAAAACATCTGAAGATCACCAAAGGTAAACGGTTAATTTGATTGCTTTTCTGATTTTCGTGACCAAGCTTCCTGCTGCTAGCTGGACATAATGCTATGCTAGGCTATCGAAAAACGTACACAAATGCTTGTCTTGCTTTTGCTGTAAAGCATCATTTCAAAATCTGAGATGACAGGGTGATTAACAAAAGGCTAAGCTGTGTTTCATTATATTTCACTTGTGATTTCATGAATATGAATATTTTCTAGTAAGATTTTTTGACCGTTGCGCTATGCTAATTAGTGTAGTTGATGACAATTCTCCCCGATCCGGGATGGGTAATTCCAAGATTAAACAGGTCAACAATCACAAAGCAGCAGGGCCAAACAGATTACCAGGATGTGTATTCTGAGCATGCCCTGACCAACTGGCAAGTGTCTTCACTGACATTTTCAACCTGTCCCTGACTGAGTCTGTAATACCAACGTGTTTCAAGCAGACCACCATAGTCCCTGTGCCCAAGAACACCAAGGTAACCTTCCTAAATGACTACCGACCCATAGCACTCACGTCTGTGAGATTTGAAAGGCTGGTCATGGCTCACATCAACACAATTATCCCAGAAACCCGAGACCAACTCCAATATTCCTACTGCCCCAACAGATCCACAGATGATGCAATCTCTTGCACTCCACACTGCCCTTTCCCACCTGGACAAAAGGAACACCTATGTGAGAATGATATTCATTGACTACAGCTCAGCGATCCACACCATAGTGCCCTCAAAGCTCATCACTAAGCTAAGGACCCTGGGATTAAACACCACCCTCTGCAACTGTATCCTGGACTTCCTGATGTGCCGCCCCCAGGTGGTAAGGTAACAACACATCTGCCACACTGATCCTCAACACAAGGGACTCTCAGCGGTGCATGCTCAGTCCCCTCCTGTACTCCCTGTTCACTCATGACTGCATGTCCAGGCACAACTCCAACACCATCAGGTAGCGGCAGGTAGCCTAGTGGTTAGAGCGTTGGACCAGTAACCGAAAGGTAAAAAAAAAAAAGCTTGCCAACAACACAACAGTGGTAGTCCTGATCATTGACAATGATGAGACATATGGCCTATAGGGAGGAGGTCAGCTTCATGTTCCTTGGTGTCCACATCTCCAAAAAACTATCATGGTTCAAACACACCAAAACAGTTGTGAAGAGGTAAATGATAAAGCCTATTCCCCCTCAGGAGACCTGCAAGATTTGGCATGGGTCCTCAGATCCTCAAAAAGTTATTCAGCTGCACCATCAAGAGCATCCTGACTAGTTGCATCACTGCCTGGTATGGCAACAGCTCTACCTCCGACCGCAGTACATCACCGGGGCCAAGCTTCCTGCCATCCAGGAACTCTATACCAGGTGGTGTCAGAGGAAGAGCCTAAAAATGGTCAAAAACTCCAGACACCCTAGTTTCATCACCTCTGCTCCCGCATGGCAAGCAGTACCAAAGAGTCAAGTCTAGATCCAAAAAGTTCTAAACAGCTTCTACTCCCAAGCCATAAGACCCCTGAACAGCTAATCAAATGGCTACACAGACAAACTTATATTTCTTAAAACTGCATTGTTGGTTAAGGGCTTGTAAGTAAGTATTTCACTGTAAGGTCCATACCTGTGTTCGGCGCATGTGACAAATAATATTTGATTTGAGTCTTGTTAGGCCTAAATTGTTGTTTAAGTATATGAGCCACATATGAGAGGAGAGAGGACAACTGAGAACACACAGAGGGAGACACAAATGAACACACATCAGGCTGTGGAATGGTACACTATAGTTTAAATACACACAAACAGACACATTTTCCTGTCTTCTCCAAGCATCCACAGTTCAAACTACTGTTCAGGGTAGTATCATCGAAGACTAACACCACTACTACTGTTCAGGGTAGTATCATCATCAACAGGACTAACACCACTACTACTGTTGAGGGTAGTATGATCATAAACAACAGGACTAACACCACCACTACTGTTGAGGGTAGTATGATCATAAACAACAGGACTAACACCACCACTACTGTTGAGGGTAGTATGATCATAAACAACAGGACTAACACCACTACTACTGTTGAGGGTAGTATGATCATAAACAACAGGACTAACACCACTACTACTGTTGAGGGTAGTATGATCATAAACAACAGGACTAACACCACCACTACTGTTGAGGGTAGTATGATCATAAACAACGGGACTAACACCACTACTACTGTTGAGGGTAGTATGATCATAAACAACAGGACTAACACCACCACTACTGTTGAGGGTAGTATGATCATAAACAACAAGACTAACACCACTACTACTATTCAGGGTAGTATCATCATCAACAGGACTAACACCACTACTACTGTTGAGGGTAGTATGATCATAAACAACAGGACTAACACCACCACTACTGTTGAGGGTAGTATGATCATAAACAACAGGACTAACACCACCACTACTGTTGAGGGTAGTATGATCATAAACAACAGGACTAACACCACCACTACTGTTGAGGGTAGTATGTTCATAAACAACAGGACTAACACCACCACTACTGTTGAGGGTAGTATGATCATAAACAACAGGACTAACACCACTACTACTATTGAGGGTAGTATGATCATAAACAACAGGACTAACACCACCACTACTGTTGAGGGTAGTATGATCATAAACAACAGGACTAACACCACCACTACTGTTGAGGGTAGTATGATCATAAACAACAGGACTAACACCACCACTACTGTTGAGGGTAGTATGATCATAAACAACAGGACTAACACCACCACTACTGTTGAGGGTAGTATGATCATAAACAACAGGACTAACACCACCACTACTGTTGAGGGTAGTATGATCATAAACAACAGGACTAACACCACCACTACTGTTGAGGGTAGTATGATCATCATCAACAGGACTAACACCACTACTACTGTTGAGGGTAGTATGATCATAAACAACAGGACTAACACCACCACTACTGTTGAGGGTAGTATGATCATAAACAACAGGACTAACACCACCACTACTGTTGAGGGTAGTATGATCATAAACAACAGGACTAACACCACCACTACTGTTCAGTGTAGTATCATCATCAACAGGACTAACACCATAGTGTGGCTGGCAACCATTTGCAATCCATGTGACTGTCCATCTGACTATTTCATACGATGACTCATCGTTCTCACACAGTCCAAGAATGACAGCAGGACAGCAAATAGACCAGACAGTCAGAGGCAACCATAAGGATGACACACACTAACACAAACCCATTTGCACACACACACAAAAGAAAGATCACTTAGAGGTAATATCTCAAACAGTCTGGATCGAAGTGAAGGAGAATAAGAGGAGGTAGAATGAGGAAAGATTAGATATGTACTGTATGGACATCCATACTGACATTCTGATAGAAATGACCCCTGTCCAGGCTTGAGTCCGAGACGTTACCGGACAGAGACAGTAGACATGGGAAGGAAAGAGAGAGAGACAGGGAGGGAGAGACAGAGAGAGAGAGACAGAGAGACAGTGAGAGGGAGAGAGAGAGAGAGAGAGAGAGAGAGGGAGAGGGAGAGAGAGAGAGAGAGAGAGAGAGAGAGAGAGAGACAGGGAGAGGGAGACGGAGAGAGAGAGAGACAGAGAGGAGAGAGAGAGAGGAGAGAGAGAGAGAGAGAGAGAGAGAGAGAGAGAGAGACAGAGAGAGAGAGAGAGACAGAGAGACAGGGAGAGGGAGAGAGAGAGAGAGACAGGGAGAGGGAGAGAGAGAGAGAGAGAGAGAGAGAGAGAGAGAGAGAGAGAGAGACAGGGTGAGAGAGAGACAGAAATAAAGAGAGACCAAACTGTCGTCAAAACATGCCCTGAAATGTTACACCACAGATCGTGTGCTCTCCACCCCCATCGTCATGACAGCACAACTGACACTCATTACCGTATTGATCTGTTTGACCTGCTTATTAAAGACAAGAAAACTAATGACAGTGACTGCTGTCCCTGTCTGGTAGTGGTCCTATCGATCCTCACTGGAGGACAGATGTGGAGAGAATTGTGTGTGTGTGTGTGTGTGTGTGTGTGTGTGTGTGTGTGTGTGTGTGTGTGTGTGTGTGTGTGTGTGTGTGTGTGTGTGTGTGTGTGTGTGTGTGTGTGTGTGTGTGTGTGTAGTCCTGATATTTAAAGGGGACAGGGTAACGTTGATAACTGGGTGACGTGGAGACTTCGCCCAGTCCTTGTCATTTATAAAATGGATTCTGCCCTCCGCTTTCAGAGCAAGTGGCTATGTTTCTCCTGCTCTCTCTGCTGCTGATCACATCCTGTCTCTGCCCACGTCCCTCAGACATCTCTCTCTCTCTTTGTTATTGTATAATAGTACAATAGTATAATCATAACTTCAGCCAAGCAGAAGTCAGATTGATCAACATACACCCACTGATGTCATTACATTTTTTCAGACAGGGAGAGAGGGAACAGTAAGCCATTTAACAATGAATATTGAGTGTGTACGTGGATGTGTTGGTGTAATTATCCTGCTAGAGATTCTCAGCAGTAGGAAACAAATGGAATCCCATCGAAGATGATGACTATATGTTGTGTGTGTGCGTGTGAATGTGTCTACAACATTTTGGTACTTGTTTCACAACATCTGGCCTGGAGAGAGAGCCTGGTTTCTTCATGTTTCCTCCTGCGTACAATATAAACAAACAAACAACTACAGTTCTGGTGATCAAGGTGACAAGTGATGAGTCGAGGAGGAAAAGAGATGTGGCATATGCATGGTAGTGAGGCAGGTCAGCGCTTTCTCATCATGAATCTTGTTCTGGAGGAAGCTCTGCAGAGTGGTCACTAGCTAGCACAGCCACAAAGTCAAAAAGATTTTAAACCTAACCCTAACCTTAACCACACTGCTATCCCTAATGCCTAATTCTAACAAAAATCTCATTTTTGTTTTCATAAATGTTTAAAATATAGACAATTTAGATTTTGCAGCTGGCCTATCTGAGGGGAATTCGCTCAATTGTGCCTCCAGGACAAGACTCATGACAATAAAAATCCACCTGTAAAAAGAGGATGCAAAGGAGAGAGATGATGAGAGGAGGAAACATTGATAGATGATGACAGGAGAGAACATTGATATATGATGAGAGGAGAGAACATTGAGAGATGATGAAAGGAGAGAACATTGATAGATGATGACAGGAGAGAACATTGATATATGATGAGAGGAGAGAACATTGAGAGATGATGAGAGGAGAGAACATTGATAGATGATGAGAGGAGAGAACATTGATAGATGATGAGAGGAGAGAACATTGATAGATTAGATGATGAGAGGAGAGAACATTGATAGATGATGAGAGGAGAGAATATTGATAGATGATGAGAGGAGAGAACATTGATAGATGATGAGAGGAGAGAACATTGAGAGATGATGAGAGGAGAGAACATTGAGAGATGATGAGAGGAGAGAACATTAAGAGATGATGAGAGGAGAGAACATTGATAGATGATGAGAGGAGAGAAAATTGATAGATGATGAGTGGAGAGAACATTGATAGATGATGAGAGGAGAGCACATTGATAGATGATGAGTGGAGAGAACATTGATAGATGATGAGAGGAGAGAACATTGATAGATGATGAGTGGAGAGAACATTGATAAATGATGAGAGGAGATTACATTGATAGATGATGAGAAGAGAGAACATTGATAGATGGTGAGAAGAGAGAACATTGATAGATGATGAGAGGAGAGAACATTGATAGATGATGAGAGGAGAGAAAATTGATAGATGATGAGTGGAGAGAACATTGATATATGATGAGAGGAGAGAACATTGATAGATGATGAGAACATTGATAGATGGTGAGAGGAGAGAACATTGATAGATGGTGAGAGGAGAGAACATTGATAGATGATGAGAGGAGAGAACATTGATAGATGATGAGAGGAGAGAACATTGACAGATGATGAGAGGAGAGAACATTGATAGATGATGAGAGGAGAGAACATTGATAGATGATGAGAGGAGAGAACATTGATAGATGATGAGAGGAGAGAACATTGATAGATGATGAAAACATTGATAGATGGTGAGAGGAGAGAACATTGATAGATGGTGAGAGGAGAGAACATTGATAGATGATGAGAGGAGAGAACATTGATAGATGATGAGAGGAGAGAACATTGATAGATGATGAGAGGAGAGAACATTGACAGATGATGAGAGGAGAGAACATTGATAGATGATGAGAACATTGATAGATGATGAGAGGAGAGAACATTGATAGATGATGAGAAGAGAGAACATTGATATATGATGAGAGGAGAGAACATTGATAGATGATGAGAGGAGAGAACATTGAGAGATGATGAGAGGAGAGAACATTGATAGATGATGACAGGAGAGAACATTGATATATGATGAGAGGAGAGAACATTGAGAGATGATGAAAGGAGAGAACATTGATAGATGATGAGAGGAGAGAACATTGATAGATGATGAGAGGAGAGAACATTGATAGATGATGAGACGAGAGAACATTGATATATGATGAGAGGAGAGAAAATTGATAGATGATGAGAAGAGAGAACAATGATAGATGGTGAGAGGAGAGAACATTGATAGATGATGAGAGGAGAGAAAATTGACAGATGAAGAAAGGAGAGAACATTGATAGATGATGAGAGGAGAGAACATTGATAGATGATGAGAGGAGAGAACATTGGTAGATGGTGAGAGGAGAGAACATTGATAGATGATGAGAGGAGAGAACATTGATAGATGATGAGAGGAGAGAACATTGATAGATGATGAGAGGAGAGAACATTGATAGATGATGAGAAGAGAGGACATTGGTAGATGGTGAGAGGAGAGAACATTGATAGATGATGAGAGGAGAGAACATTGATAGATGATGAGAGGAGAGAATATTGATAGATGATGAGAGGAGAGAACATTGATAGATGATGAGAGGAGAGAACATTGAGAGATGATGAGAGGAGAGAACATTAAGAGATGATGAGAGGAGAGAACATTGATAGATGATGAGAGGAGAGAACATTGATAGATGATGAGAAGAGAGAACATTGATAGATGATGAGAACATTGATAGATGATGAGAGGAGAGAACATTGATAGATGATGAGAAGAGAGAACATTGATATATGATGAGAGGAGAGAACATTGATAGATGATGAGAGGAGAGAACATTGACAGATGAAGAGAGGAGAGAACAGTTTATGAACAGCATTTACTAGCGGTGGAAAAAGTACCAAATTGTCATTCTTGAGGAAAAGTTAAGATACCTTAATAGAAAATGACTCAAGTAAAAGGAAAAGTCACCCAGTAAAATTGTACTTGAGTAAAGGTCTAAAAGTATTTGGTTTTAAATGTAATTAAGTATCAAGATTAAATGTAATTGCTCAAATATACTTAAGAATCAAAATAAAAGTATAAATCATTTCAAATTCCTTATATTAAGCAAACCAGATGGAACGATCTTCATGTTTTTCATTTATTTACAGATAGCCAGGGGCAGACTCCAACACTCAGACATCATTTACAGATGGCCAGGGGCACACTCCAACACTCAGACATCATTTACAGATAGCCAGGGGCAC